>NW_010245209.1:801-59781 GCF_000690775.1 Eurypyga helias | reverse complement strand
CGGTTCAAAGATGTCTGACTTCCATCCAAAATACTTTCAAGTCCCTTTAAGACTTGGAGTTCCTTCTGTTGACTTTGGAATTCCGTGTCTTAGGCTGATACCTACCAAGATATTCTTTTGGTATTCATCTCCTGCTCATGGGTAGGAGCAGGTCTAAAAAGCAGAATCAGTGACAGAAATCAGCTTCTGCAACTTGTAATGAAAGCCGGATGGTGTATTGTGTGTCCTGGGGGTTGTCACCTGTGGAATCAAGGGATTTTACGAGAATGTTGCCTGGCACATATAAACGGAGTTCCCCAAAAGCCTAGAAAATATAATTGAAGAAGTTCTGAATCCAGAAGCCAAATAACAGATAAGCAGAAACCTAAAGTGTTTGTTGAATGTTAGGAATTTGAAACAATCACATAATTTCTTGCCACAACTCAATTTTTTCAAAGGACTGGAGCTGAATTTCTGTGCAAGAGTTTGAGTGTGAGACAGACGCACACATGCAGAGCTCTGCCATGCTCCATTTGTTTCTGTTGTGGGTGAGCAAGAACATTGGGTTTAATGAGGCTCAGTTTAACCTCCAGCTGTGAAATGTGGGATTAGTTATATCCTGTGCTTAACCAGCTTTGTAATAATTTCACTAGATTCCACTTTTTTCTGTGTATGAGGACAGGGTCAGGGAAAAAGCTCTAATTACAGATAGATCAAGCTATGAAGAAGCAGTATTTTGTCTTTGTAACATGTAGAGAGGTTCAAAGTACACAGATTCTCAGTGATGGGTCCATCTGAGTAGGACTGAAAAATATATTCGATAGAAATTCTAAGCAGTAGCAGCAGAGGCCTAACAACAGACTTTTGCAATAAGTTCAGTGCCAAATTCAAGAAAAATTCGGTGTCTGATATCTGAAAAGAACTTGGGGGAGTATGGAAAGGATGTTAATCTTTCATTGCTTTGGAAAAAAACCAAAGAGGCTGTACCCTAAACTATACATTTGTGACAGAATTTTCAGTTTTGTTTTACTTTTCATAAAGCCAAAAATGCAAATCTAAATCTTTGTACGAGACTTTTAAAGAATATTCAAACTATCTCATAAAAAATCAGACTGGCAGTAACTGATTCTTCCTGGCTGTTGGAGTCCTGGCTCAGGAGAAAGTTTTGAGCACTTGAGTGGTCCTCCAGAAGACAGAGACTTGAGTGTCCATCCTGCCCTGAGCAGAATGAAGAGAAGGAAGGAAAGAAGAGAAGAAAGGAAAGAAGATGAAAAGAACCAGCAAAGCCCTTGCTTGCCCAGCTTGGTCCCAGTGCTAGTTAAATTCTTCAGAGATCTTTTCTGGTTTATGAGAAGGGGATTCAGGTCTTTACCTTTCTCATTCAAAGCTCTCTTATTTTAGGGGCTGTGGGGAGTGAGAGCAGCCCCAGAAGTGGCTGAGCTTTGGGTTCCTTTTGGCCTCCTTGCCTGCAGTGCTTTTGACAGAAGAAAATAAAAGGTGACTCCAGGGGACAGTCCTGTAAACTTAGTCATGTGCTTAATACTACATCCACATCTACACCTATTCTCCTGGTAGAACTAGGGCAACATTCCTTAGCTTGTCCTTTGACATCCCTAATGAAGAGACTGATTTTGGTGCTAATGAGCCGGGTGGGCTCCATTAGTCTGAGGCTCTTAAACTCACTGCCTGCAAGCCACAGACCAGCTACACCGAATGTCAATGGTTGTAGCTCCATTTGGCTTTGTTAACTATTGAGCTGCATTTCTATTTGGGTTGTAGGCTGTGATGCTTGAATCTCAGCTGTGCCAGCCCATATTCTCTCTTGAGCAAAGCCTGCCAGTTGTGTGATTATAATTATGTACTGCAATTTGGTCTGAGCTGATTATCTGAGACTCCCATGAGTTACAGGGTTGATCTTTCTCTGCTGATCTAAAAAAAGAGGAAATAAATACAGACACACTTGAATATTAACAGTCTACTTAAGTTCCCTACCTCAGTTGCTACGGAGAAGGGAGAGGTTTGAAACTTGTACTGCTTTTATTGCCCGTACCCCATGGAGATACCAATAAAAATATTTTTCCAAGAGTGGTTTTACATGGCAAAATCTACTAAGCCCCTTACTGACTGTCTCTTGTGATTTATTAAGCCTTTCCCAAAGTGTTAGCTTCCCTGACAATAGAGAATTCCAGTCATCACCATTGCAACCGGATGAGATCTACTGCTTTGCCCCTCCAGCTTGTATGAATGCAGCTCATGATACGAGCAGAAAGTCAGAGCATAGGCAGAAGTGGGGATGCTCATTCCTGCCTTGTGTTTGCGAATGGCTGTGATCCACCCATGGCACAGCATCCAAAATGCATCCTTACAGCCCCCCTGTGCTGCTGCTGTATGAGGGCTGTGCACCTCATTCTCAGGGTCTGCCGTTTCCAGTTCCACCTGAACAGCTGAAAATGCCTTTACTGATGAAACTGGCTGAGGTTGCGCTGGTGACCTGCTGGATGAATACTGGAGGGGGAATTGGGAGGGTGGGTGTCTTGTCAGACTAACACCCTCGAAAGCCTTTGTCATCAGTCGAAGGAATGATCCCTGAATGTGCTGCGTGTACAACAGGGATACAAACTAGTGTAAAGGAATTTAATCTCTCTTTTTACAGAAAGCTCATGTGATTACATGACATGGAAGATGTTAAATAGTTTTAATCTCATCCCTTAATTTTTTTTTCTTATTTGCAGAGTTCTTTCAAAATCAAATAAGTTGATTTTTTTATTGCACTCTCATGTGTGTAATTTCCAGCTTGCCTGATAAATGCTGTTGAAGCTAATGGGACTCTTCACATATACTTAAAGTCAGATATGTGCTTTGCTGAGCTTATTTTTGCTTGAATATGTCTTGTAGTGATAACTGCAATTACTGAACCTTAATTCAATTATTTTCTAGCTTCACACAGTGAAATTGCCCATCCCTCAAAGTCCTGGTGCATGAGACTATCTTAACGAGATAAGCAGGAAATCTTTATGCCGGTCGTGTGGCAGGGGTTACGTTCCGGGGCACGAGGCCACCTGAAAGGGCCACTCGGGTGTGGTGCTGAGGTCATGGGAAACCAGGGCCATTGCCCTGTCGTTGGCCATTACCCTGGCAATGGTCCTGGTACCCGTATGAGAGCAGTGCAAGGCAGGTACTCAACAGCATCTCCTACCCATTATTTAGGATGTGTTTCTGCTTTGCTCTACCTCAGCCAAATATCGCTGCTCTGCTGGACTGACAAAGGATGCCTGGGCCAGGTGGTCCTCAGAGTGGTGTCACTGAACTCTGTGAGCATGGTAAAATGCCTGTAGCTGTGAAGAAGCGTAAGGTGATCAAGTTTTATCAACTGTTTGTGGGGTCACCATGCTCTAAATTGCTCTAAATAAACATTATGTTAATGTTTGTACAGATAATAACGGGTTCTGTAAGACGTCATTCACTAATATGGGAAGAAGGAGTTGAAGTTCAACTATTAACATTGTCGTGTCAAGTGCTGCCTGTAAGACTGGCTTACTTTGGTTTTCTGTGGTAGACAGAGTTTTTTCCAAGATGATAAAATAACTTTTTTCTGTAAAGTGTCCAAATGTATAATGTTCTTCTGTTCCCTTCTAGCTGGCTGACTGCAACAGCTTGCCACGAAATTTCAGTAAGGTAGAGAGAGCTAATGCATCCACCAACAGCTTCTTGGATCTGGGGGCTGCCATTTAATATTGCTGCTGGTTGTTTGGGACTCTGACTGCTTGCTCTTTCACATGCTAATGTTGGCGATTTCCATTTTTTAATCATCTGAATGTATTAAATATGCCCCTAAATACTTTTTATTTCCCTCCTGTACTTGTGCAAAAGACATTTGTTAGTAACATCTGAGTTTTGACCAACTTCAAATCAAAGCCATTTACCTGCCTGAAGAGAAGTTGGAACTTTTAGTTCAATTGCTGCAGGAAATAACAGGAAAAGATTTTGAGTTAAACCTTCCATTTAATTACCCAGTTGCAAACAATAGGTTGTTGAGTGTCAGGATGTAAGGTAGTTTCAATTACTGGAACAATTATGGTTTAGAAAATTGTTGCCTGTAGGTTTAAGAATTTATATTACAGGCAAGTAATTCAGGTAATGGGCAGTACAAGAGTCCGTAAAGATGAAGGCATCCTGAGCCAGTGGACTGAAATAAAACCTTCCTCCTTTTTATTTTCACAACTATGTATAAGCAAATGCCAAGGTCTCAGCAGACTTTTCTATCTAACATTAAAGATTTATGGCGTAAAACTAGAATATGAAGAATGACATCTTTTTCATATTGACTTTTTTCATATAGTTACCCAAATTGTAAGTCCAAATCCTTATGGGCTTGCATGGTCAGGATGGGATGCCCTTGCACTACTGCTGAGGACCGAGTTCACCCTGATACTTAAATTACAGCTAAAGGAATTCCTGTGCTTTGTAAAAGGACGGAGTAGCCACTAAAAAATGGAAATTGCTTGCCTCTGAGGGCTGGGTGACGGTGTGGCATATACATTTGTCCGAAGAAAATCTTCTGAACTGGTGTCAATAAGGGTATCTTCTACTGCCAATAGTGAGTTTGCCACAGTGTTCCTTTCCATCTAGTTACTTTTCACATTGAGGTACATCACTTCTTCTAATGTTATTCTGTTGAACAGCAGATATATTATTAATAAATTTAAATGGTGCTGTGTGTAATCTGCTGTCTCTTAAGCTTAGTGCCAGTGGGTCTGCATTGTAGGAAAACGAAGCTGGTTATAATAAAACCTCTGAAATGACAGTCCTTTGGGAAGTCTGCTGTCGGTGACTCATGTGTGCTTGATTCTCCTCTTCATTCTGGACGCATTTTTCCATCCCTTTTTAAAGGGAACCCCAGAGGTAAACAAAAAGGGGCTTTGTAGGACTCCTGGCCTTCAAATTGTTGCTGGTGGGTTTGTTTTTTTTTTTTTTTTAAACAGCATGTGGACCAGGAGAGGAAACTTTCACAATGTAGGAGCTTACAAGTGCGTTAGGAAGAAGTGGGGGGAGCCACATCTCTCAGGTGCTCAGACCATAGTCCCCAGGTGCCCCCAGGGCTGTCCCTCCTGGCTCTTTATCCCATCTGCCAAGCCTTGGATATAGTCAGGCACAGGCGAGATGCCTGAGTGTAGGCACCCGAATTGCTCTGAGGTGACCCCACAGCCCGTGAGGAGAAGGGAAGCTGTGAGTCTTTACGAAGGCTTTACTATATCCACAGGGCACAGGGTCAAACTGATCGTTTATGATTTTTATTTTTTTTAACCTCTGTACAGGCTTTAGCTGTTGCAACTTAAGCAAAAGGAGAAAATAGTGTTTTCAATTAAAGGCTACTTATGTAACAGCCCTGTTTTGAATGCTAATTCATGAATTACTGGAAGCTGACAGTGTCACTTTTTAATTTTCTTTGGTCACTTCAGCACATAATTCTAATTGAAATAATTCTGGGTTTTTTTACTAATCTCTTTCATAAATGCTGAGAAATATCTGTCAAGCAAATTTCTGTCTTTCAGTATTTAATTTTTGTTAGGAATGGTCCATTTTGTTACATCAAAGTGCCTTGGAATTAAATCCTTGTCTTCTTTTTTCTCCCTTCTAGCAGATGTAGCACTGAAGGGTAACAGAAAAGATAATTCGTCTAACTTGTCTATAAGTTTTCAACACTTTATCTTCACAGTTGGTTCAACATGCCTACTGCACAGATCTGACTTTACTGGACAGAAACGGGAAGGAAAATAAATGTTACTTCTTAGTCCTTTGACCTTAAAATACCACAAACACCATCCATCTTCTGGTGTTATTTGTGTTATTTTCAAACTGAATCACTCAGCACATCAGGTCAAAAAGTCAGAGGCCACCATTTCTTCTCCCTGCTAGCAGGGTAGAAAGCTTTCATAGGAACAAGTACTGGCTGATTTTTTTTTTTTTTAATGTGGTTTTAAGTTTTGGTAAGCACCCAGACTTTAACTTCTATCTGAAGCATTTACAATGATACATTATTTTTTATGGAAAATAGTTACCACTTTCCACCCACAATAATAATAAAATTGCTTCTGTTTTATAGTCAGAGAAAAAATTGGGTTTGCAGTTCTTTTTTACTAAAACCATGATTTGTTGGTCCTATACTGTTCTGAGTGAGCAGAACTTCCTTCCCTGCCAGGAGGGGCATGTCTAGGTCCATTTCTTTCATAACGGCGTTGACAAAGATCTTGGACTTTGGCCCAAGAGCAGAATCTTCCGAAGTCACTTCAAGTTCTGCCTTGTTTAAAAATCTAGTAATAAATGTCATGTCGTTATTTCCAAGTAATGAAGAGCTGCTGTGTGTGAGGGCCCACCGTGGAGCTGTCAGCATTGGCAGCGTGGAGCACAGGAGTAGCTGAAGGCGAAGGTGTTGGGTCTGCAGGCGCGTCCCCGTGCTCGTCGGCTGGTGAAGGGGGGCAACACCACACGGGGTGGTGCTGGGTTACACCTAGGGGAGGTCTTGCACTTAGTACTGATGTGAAAGCCAGGAGATGCTTTCTCTTTCTCTAGGTCCTTCTTTTTTTTTTAAAAAAAAAAGCAAAACACTTGGATGAAACTAGTGTTTTTAAAAAATTCACAGTAAAAGAGCAAGAGCTACTCCAGAGTAGCCAATGGCCAGTTGTTGCCATTTGCTGGGGACAAGTGTGTTTCAGGTTATGCAAGTTGTAAATCTGATCAGGTTAAGTAAAGACTGCTGATGAGTTTCCTCAGCTCTCTCTAGGTCTCCTTTTCCGTGTCACTCCTCTCTCTCTGCTCCTCAGCTTAGAAAACATTCCCAACAAAAGGTCAGTCGAAAAAGCGCTCTTCCATGGAGTTTTAGTTCAGATAAAAATGATACTGCTGATAAATTCCTTGAAACTCCAGAAATGTGAAGTGACTTTACCTGAAGGGCAATTTATTATAGACATGGTGCCCATAAGATAATCTCCAACAGCGATGATGAACAGAGATGATCAGGGATTGTACTTTTAAAATGCCATTCTGACTAGAAAAGCAATTTGAGATCCACTTACATCTTAGTAATGAAAATTGGGTAAGGTAATAAGAGATTTCATTTTGTGAGTGAACTGACAATACGAATACTGGGATTTTTAATTTAGGTTTAAGTGGAGTAATAGCTACTCATTCTGATGCATCATTAGTCATATTGCTTTTTAATGAGGGACTCACTTTCTTTTCCTGGTTAGCTCTAATACTGATAGCAGAGCCCAGTGTACGAGTAAATGTTTAGGGAGGTCTGATGAATATGTGTCACTGCACCATTTTAATTTAAAAAAAAAGGAAGGAAAAGCACTTTTCCTTGTGTTGTCAAGAAATACAAATTCACTTTTAGTGCAAGGAAAAGAAATAGTGCAGAACTGTGATGGGTAGGCTGTGGTAAAAAATAATTAGAGTAAGATACATTTTGAAACAAACTTCAGAAAATCTAGAAGGAAAATCGTACTGAGTGGAGTGCTCATGGAAGGGACTGGCTTTATGGCTGACAGCAGTAGGAAAAAGTGGTTCTCTGGCCATCTCCAACATGCATGCATTGTAAATAATGGCAGATGAAGGTTCTTCTTGCCCTACCAAACCCACCTATGCCCCAAACACCTCATTCCTCTTCTAGATAGATCTCTTCTGCACTTTTATTTCTTGGATGTCTTGCCTTTTCTTTCTGTTCCTCCCCCTCACCCTCCCCCCCCCCCTTTTTTTTTTTTTTTTTTTTTTGTATTTTTTCCTTTCTTTTCTTTAATTAAGAGCTTGTTTTGATGTTCATTGAACTCAGTGGGAATCTTTCCATCAAATTGAATGCATGAGGTCAGATTCATAATCAGCACTCACTGAAACAACCTAACAATGGTTTTGTCACACACAAGTGCACTGTCTTAAATGGGATTTGCTTAAAAAAAGCAATAGAACTAATCCATTATCAACACTTGTTAGAGCAGAGTTTTGACTGTATCTGTATATTTACCAACACGATTTCAACCAATTTAAGCCAAATTGAAATTAATGCAGACTCTTGCTCCAGGCAGGACCATAGGGCAGTTAAATTAAATCAAGTTAAACTAGCGTATTTTTAGCCACCGCAGCATGGTACAGTGTGGTAAGCAGACTTAGGTCTGGCTGCCTTACTTCCTTTGGTGGGCGAGGTGTTTTGACTTGCCATGGGGGCAGCTGTAGTGTGATGAAACACGTGCTACGTTTAATGGAGACCAACCCATTCAGATCTGGGGGCAAGAGAGCACGCTTCTGGGAGGCAAATGTCTACCAAAGCTCTTTCTCATGCCTGTTTCTACAATCCCAGAGCCCTAGAAGCATGTGGCATCTTGCAAGTCTTTGTAGAAGTCTGAGCAATCCAGGGCTTCTAAACACTGGTGAGGCTGTGCACATCCTTACAGAGCAGAGTCTTCAAGGGGATCTGTGGGATCGAGGAGACCTCTGGGGTCTCCAGCACAAAGCTACAACCTCACGTTTTCACTCTGCTGTTTCATTCTGCTTTTCCCTTCCCCATGCAAGTGCCCATTTGTCTCAGATGTCGGGGAAGGGGGCATGAACTGATGTACTGAGGGGGTGGGTGGCAGAGTGCCAGGACCTCTCCAGGAGGTTGCTGTCCCCCCATGCACATACCGTAGTGAAGAAGGGGTTGCACACAGCAGGGCAGGGAAAGCGTAACCATCCAGGGTAAAAACCTTTCAGGATAACCACCGAGGGACCCCTGCACATCACATGCCTGGGACAATGCCAGTAAACCAAGAGTCTTCTCATCATCTTGCTTTGTGACCTGCTAACCTTCCTTTGAAAGTATATACCTCGCAGGCATGGTGGAGGAAACTCAGTTTTGCAGCAGTCACTTTTTAGCTTCAGAAGGAGTTATCTCCTTCAGATCTTTCTGTCTCTGCCTCTCTATTGTGAAATGCGAGAGAAATATAGGCCACGATCTTCGCTGATGCCACCTTGTAAATTCGAGGGAATCCCAGACATCCAATATGCTGAAGTTATTCCTTATCACATGACTCTATGTGAGGCACAACAGTTCCCAGCAGATTAGGTGAAAGAGGACTAGCATCCATTTCTCACGATGGCTTTCTTGAAAACTGCCCTTCTTCTCTTCACAGCTTGTAAAAGGAAAGTTGATAGGGTGAGTGCCCCAGAATGGTTGTGAAAGCACTGGGTCACACTGGTTGTTTTAACCTAAAAAAAACCAGTATTTTGAAATAAAACCAAAGCTGAACATGTCCTAAAACAGTCCATGTAGCTACAAGAAAGTATTTCTGACACTGACAGAGAATGATGCATCCACTCTGAATGCACCAGTTCTTCTCTGCTAAATGGAAGCAAGAAATGGAAATGAACTTTCTGTATTTCCAGAGATCTGTGCACGGCCACAGTCCCCGAAGTCTCTGTTATGGTCAGGCCCTTGGGGATACTGAGGAGTTTTTATATACAGTTGAGCTGATTTATGAGATTTCCTGTTAAATTTTATTGCACCAGTGGCTTTTCTTTGGTTCTTTTGAAGTAGAAAACATCATTTCTGCAGCAAATGCAAGTCAAAAAATCTTAATGGAGCATAAAAATCTAAAAGGTCATGATTTTATAGCTTTCAAATAGAAGACAGTGCACTGCTTGATACTCTTAAAAATATGGAAAGTTAATAAGGATGTTTATTGGTAATAAAAAGATAAAATCTTCTCCCAGACCTTTGATTTTGGCTGCTTGTGTATTAGATTTTGATGGGTGTACTTTTATAAATGAGAAACTCTTCTTAGTCTAGGACTGTCCTGTTTCAGAATTGCAGAGAGAGAGAAAGAAACTTTGTCCCAGGGAGGTTATTCAGTACTCTTGACACCCAGTGCTGCTTCTCCCTTTAAGCACAGAGTATTGATTGCACTTACCTGGTTGCTAGGCTCCTGTAGACCACCTTTATTTATCTGACTTTGTTTAAGACCTGTGAATGCATGCAAATCTATAACCAAATAAGAAACTGTTCCTGTTGCACACATTTTGCAAGCTTAGGTGAGTCACAGTAACACCGCTGCGAAACTCTCATGGCTTTCCACATGCAGGTGATTGGAATAGCCTATGCTGTTCTGAAAGAAAAGTCCAGAAAATGTCTCCTGGTGGATTTCTTTTTTGATTTAATCTGAATTCTTAAAAATATTTTTTCATTTGCATCTTAATGAATGTTTTTAACAAATGTGTAGGAACCTAGGTAAAATAAAAATGCCTTCTTGCTGTGGCACTTAATGGAGTAGACCTGGAACAGTTCAAATGCTTACAAATGTTTTCTCCAGGTGTGGGCATGGAAAAAGCATTTTATTACCAAATTCGCTGTCACTGCTGTTGTAGGGAGAAGTAATGGGAACAGGTCATGGGACAGAAGTGGTCATGGGAAAAGCCAATACAGCAGGAGGGGCACAGCCTTTCCTTCTTCTCATTAATAAGGACTGTCCTGTTTTCTGTTGTCTTTGCAGCAGTCCAGCACGGGGGACCTGAGGACTCTGCGGAAAGGGTTATCCCCGTACCACTCTGAGTCACAGCTCTCCTCACTGCCGCAGTATCAAGACGCCCTGCAAAACGTGAGAGACTTTTCCTTACCTATACAGAGCTGTGGGCTTCCCTGAAAGCGGGCATGGCTGGAGGGGGGCACGCAAAGATGACGGGGGAGCTCTCCCAGCTGAGAATTCACCCTGAAACTGGTGGTGCAAACGTGCAGCTGAGACCTGTGGCTGTTGGGAGGGTGGTGAGCCCCCTGGAAACTTTGATCTTTACCTGAGTTTGGATCATCAACTTATCAGCACAGGTTTTGTGGTTAATTGACTGTCACTGTCGTGCATCTTTGAAAGCAAGGGTGAGTCTTGTTATACCTGCAGATCCTTCTTTGTAAATGCCCTGTGTGTCTGTTGTCAGATGGTTTGCCAAATGCCCGGCAGTGTGTGGTTGGGGTTGCTTTAGCAATTAAGTTCTTAGGACTTTCATTGATGGTTTTTCTGTATCACGAATGAGGTTTCTGTTTCCTACGATTTGCCTGTATTGCTTCTTCTCAAGCAACAGAACAATCTTGATTAAAGGCTCTTGTGAAAGATGGATACTGTGCTGCTGTGCCAGGGCTCCTCCTGCACTGGTGTGCCAGGCATGACTGAGGAGGTCGAGCCCTGCCAGATGATTGCCTTCCAGACATTTGCCTAACTGCCTGAGACACTGCATTTGCTTGGTGACATCGTTTTCCAGATTGCCGGCAGAGCGTAGATGCAGTCAGGGGGTCTTGCTGTGAAAGGGCTGCGAGCATCATGAACATGAGCAAAAGTCTGATGGCAGCACAGCTAGGAGACCTCCCTGCTGCCCCATGTCTTCTGCTCCGTGGCTGGGGCACTGGTCGTCAGAGCTGTGGGTACTGTAGGACCAGTTGTATGTTGGCTGCCTGCTTGGTTAAAAGTCACTTGGAAGATGTAGTGTGCCTCTTAGAGCTGTAAAACAGAGGTAATACTAATTTAAGAAAGCTTGCATAAATAAAATTCCAGTGTGAAAGCAGAGCCCTTCCCTATCCCTGCAGAACTGAAGGGTGGATGGAGACCCTCCAGCCAAGAAGTAGGGATAAAACCATGCAAATAAAATGGAAGACTGGCTGAATATCCACTTCTCTAACTTTGTGGCCCATATGTAAAGTCAGGTGGCTTTATAAGGAGGGCAGAGAAATATAAGTATAGAGATGTTTGTCTGGCTGTGCTGGCGCCTTACAGTTTTGGGGATTTTGCTTCGCTTCCCTTGTGCTCAGGCATTTGATCCCCAGCTTGGTTCCCGGTGCAGGATGCTCCATCAGCCTGTGCTGGTTGCCCCGATGAGTGCGACTACACATGATTTTACGCTTATCTTGTGGGCCGGCTCGGGACACAGCTGGCAGCTTTCTGCAGAGGAGCTCTGCCTGGGCTGGGACCTGGCAGGGGACGACTCTGCCTGAGCATCACCCCTGCAGCTCACCGGGCTGTGTGAGGGCTGGCAGAAGGCAGCGCTGCAAGCCGGAGCCCTTCCTGGCCACTTGTCCATGCTTTCCCTCCTTCCTCAAGGAAGAGGTGGCACCTGGCATTTATGGAGAGGCCTGGGTGCTGTGTGAGACTTGCGTTCATCTGTCACCCTGGCTGTGTTCTGCCTTCTTTGTGGGAATGCGATAGAGAAAACCAAAACCATCTCTGGATCCAAATCCACATCATCTGGGATACTTACATAGCCATTTATTTACTTATTCCTAACAAAATCCCTTTAGTTTGTGGCTTGACATGATGTATTGGTTTTGTGACAAAGAATAACGATTACAGATTCAAGCAGATGTCCTTGCATGTCTCAGGCACCTCCCAGAAAGTGGACAGTTAGATGTACCTGACTTCCTCTGCAGCCTCTTTTTTGACAGCAGGCAGGAGTTTGTGAGGAATCGTCCCTCTGTGTGCCTGCCCAGGCTTCATGGGGGTGAGTGATGGACAATTGGTGTCAAGTCCAAAGCTGTCACATCTATTCAGGATTTCATCGTCGTCACTGCCTGTACAACTCTTTGGGGAAGTTCCTCAGCACATCGCTCACTGTCACGCCGTTTGCACATAGGCATCACTCCAGCTCTCCGTGGCCCTGGCATACCTCAGTTAATGGAACAGTTTAGTGTTTCTGAGGGACCCTGGACCTTGCACGCCAGTGCACACCGAAGACGCAGAACTGAAAGACACTCAGCATTGCAGTCTGTGCACCGTTCAGTCAGTGGTGCATCGTGCAGAGAGTGAATTATAGATTTGCTCTGTGCTCTGCAGAGATTACCAAGTATCCAGGAAAAGCAGTCCCAGGGCGTTAGTTCTGACGTTCAAGCCCCTGGCCAGTGCAAATGAAGGTGTGACAAGTATGTTAGTTTGAGCTGATCGTAGGCTGGTCAAACTCCCCAGCGCTGGGAACTGCAGATCAGAGTCATCTCATGGTGTACCACAGGCTCCCCGTGTCCTTTGGGAAGTGAGGGCAATTCCCTTGGGCTCAGACTCTGAGTGGGTCATGAAAGGAGATGGCAACAAGCAGCTCCCTGTGGGACCTGCTATTCCCCTAACATGAGAGGGGCAGGCTCCACAGCAAGCTAGTTGGGCTGGCTCGATCTTTTCTATCCCTTCAGCCTCCAGACCTGCTCAGCCTTGAGTCAGATGATGTCCCAGGCATGGGAGCTGACTTTGAGGTACCTACCTGTAAGCAGTGCACTGCTGAGGACCCAGTGGCCAGCCTGGTGTCTGGGTGTCAGCAGTGGAAATAATCCCAAAGCATCCTTGAAGGGCTTGTGACTGCATTTGCTAGCCCAGGCTGTTGAGATGTCTTCAGTACTTTAGTTCTCCATGGTAGCTAGAACAGAATTTTTCAGCCATGGTGCATTCGTGTCTTGCTGGCACTGTACGTCTTCCCTTCGTGACTCCTGCATGTGGATGCATCAGCGCTTGGGATGAGTTATTGCACTCGGATAGCAGCCCTCTGATTTACTGCGGGAAGCTGTTGGAGGAGTAATGCGGGGCTGGAGTGCACAGAGAAAGTGATGCGCAGTCTGTCCTGGAAACTCTTCCAGCTCAGAGCTTTTCTGGAGTTTAACAGTACCAGGTGGGAGTTCCTGGCTTTCAGTTTTGTTTGTTGGCATTGTCCAAGGAGTGTGGATTGTCCAGCCATGTGGTCTCACTTCTGGTTAGTGAGGTGGAAACCACATTTCAGTAACACTGAGAGTTTTAGGAGAATAACGGTAGTTTTAGGTAATTGCTGTTGCAGGGGGAGGAGGATCCCTGTCAGTGCTGTGAATCGGGACTGTGGGCCATGCCTGCCACCATGGAGGGACTCTCCTCCTGCAAACATATGTCCCTTCTTTTTACCTCTCCATGCCTCAATAGTTCCCTTGAAGGAATTGGGTGGGAAATCACCCATTCCATACCAGGATTTCAGGCAGCTCTTTATCACTAACCTCAATAACACTAAGTGCTCCAGGATCCTTTAAGGGTGGACAGTAGAAGGCGGTGTTTAATTTTTGGAACAGTATAGTGTTGCTGGAGAGTTCACTTGTGTCTCCTGTGGGCTTTCTCCAGCATTAATTGAACCATGAGTGAAGACTGGGAGGTGAAGACTAGGAGGTGGAGTTGTGCACACTCAGTGTCAGCTCTCGGGTCTCTGGCAAAGCCACCCTACCTACGTAGTGCTTAACGTTCCGTTGCATCTAATGATTGCTGAGTTATGCTTCTGACATGGGGAGGATGTGTGGTGGGAAAGGAAATTCCCCATCCACAGTGGTAAGGCACTTGTTTTGTTACTAATAGTCACGTTTCAGCAGTTTTTTTTCTAAAAGGTGGAATCTCAGCTGCTGACTTCAGGAGCGTTCGAGGCTCCTGTAGCACAGCTGATGATGAATGTGGTAGCTCAGAGCTTGTATCTGTCTCTTCTCTGCTCCCTTTGGCTTCTGCTTGGTGCTCTGGCTGCCCACAGGGACATATGGTCCCCTTCACGTTCCTACCCACTGCCCTGCAGCTGTGCCCCATGCACGTCTCAGTGCCCAGGCATGGGAAGGTGGCCTGAGGGCTGCTCATGTTCCTGTGGTTGGAGGTACCTTCACCCTGAGAAACTCGTAAGCTCACTACCTGGAGGAGCCATGTATCCACATTGGCATAAAACACCCTTACTGGCAGCCTGTTACTAGCAGTCAGAGCTAGCCTGGCTGGCTTAGACTTAAAATTTACTAGCAGTGTTTATATGACTTACATTAGGAATCCTGCCTTTGGTGGAAGTAACTGTAGAGGTTTGTAATGGAAATATTAAGGTCAGTGTGGACGGAGCGTGAATGGAAAAGCGCGTGTGAAAACACCATCAGGAACGCGAGAGCAAGGGATGCGGGGATAGCCAGTGCTGATGACCAAAGACACAACTGACAGCAGACAAATGAGTAAACACTGAGGGATGTGTGGTTTGCATCAGGACCAGGAGGTCTGTGCTGTGATAAGGCCGCAACACAGATGGCTCATCACTAGACCTGTTCCCTGATAACGGGAGCAAGGTTACATTGTGATGTGCCATTGCTTCCTGTGGTTCCAAGAGGAAGGCTTAGATAAGGTGCCCAAAATGAGGGAAAGACAACAGGCAGCAGCTTTCCTAGGGTTTATAGGGGGTCAGTAAGGAAGATGCTGAGATAAAGATCAGCCTGTAATAACCATTGACTCCTAAAGCATGTGAAAAATGTGTCCAAAACCCAGTGCTTGAAGAGAGACGCCAGAGCCGTCGTTAGGACTTGTCCTCTGTGTCGCACACAGTGACCCTGACCACGCCACATGTACATCTACCCTTTGGTGAATGCATGAGTGGGAGTTTGTAGGCGTGCAGGTGTGAGTAACACGTTAGAGAAATCAAGTTTCATCTTAAAAAAAATATCACCTTCACCTGCCTTAAGTTTTGTACCGAGTTTGTGCTGCGGTAGTTTCTGTTACTCCTCGCTGAGGAGCAGGAGCTCCCAGCGGTGCTCAGCCGGGTGCGGGAGGACGTGTTTGCATGTGCTGTGGGTGGTGGCTGGAAGAAGGGAACTGTGCTCATCCTGGTGTCCGGAGATGGGAGTCCCCAGGGAAAGGGCCTGCAGATACACTCTGCGAGGGCTGAGCAGAGCTCCCTCTTTTGAGAGGACAGTGATGATGGTGCCATTGCCCAGCCTTTATATATGTCCCTAGGGACTACAGTAAGTATCTCTGGGAAAAGTGAGATTTCCATTAGGATATTCAAAGCTGTATTTCTCAGGAGTCTGGTTTAGATTACAGGCCAGACTGGGAAGACACAATTCTATTTTCCTCTCTAAACCTACTCCAAAACCAACAAGGTCCATAGGAAAACACAAAGAAGCAGGACGAGTGTGGTTTTGTAGCGGAGAGCACGCGACTGAGAGGACTGATGAGTCCCTGGCTTCCCAGCACTGTCTCTCATGGCGTTTTCCTCCAGTGCCAGTTTTGTGCAGGATGCAAAGCCTGGGAGATGGCTCTGGCTGCCCGGCTGCAGCACTGGCTTCTTTGGCTCCTTCCTTTGATTCCCACCACACTGTCAAAACCAGCCGTGTTTCGTAGCTCTGCCTTGTAGAGATACTCCTGAGAAACGTATTTCGTTTTGCCAGATGGCATGAACGCTATTATAAAAACAAACCCAAATGTTTTTGGTCTGTAGGTGTAAAGAGAAGCTGTTAGATAAGGTGGGAAGGGATGAGAAGAGAGTCCTTGGCTGACACACTGGCTGTCTCCTGAGCCTGCAAGAGTGGTGGTGAGGGGAGGTGATCTGAGGGCATGTAGTAGCACAGTGACAGTCCTGTCTGTTTCTTCTGGCTGGGAAGGTGATGGTCTCCATCCTCTTCAGTGCAAGGGCTAAAGCAGAAGAAAAACGAGAAGGTGACGTGGTATCCCTCCCTCAGCTCCCTGCAGAGGAAGGACCAGGCCCCTGCACCAGCCTGGTGTAGGCAGGACACATGGCTGTGGCCCCAGACTGGTCTCAGGTCTCAGCTGGGGGACCCAGAGCAAGCCTGCTAGTCCCTTCCTCAGCCCGCATGGGACTAAATCTGTTCCTCTCATGAAGGAGAACTGGATCGGCTTCTTAAAACCAACCTGACTTTAAAATTAAGTTTGAAATGGCCAGGGACCACTGTTCCCACTGTGGTGCCCAGGAGGTGCACCCAGAAGAGCCACGGGAGTCCTCTGGGCACTGATGCCCTTGCAGAGTCAGCCGGAGCACTGGGGAACATAGCATGGCCCCAAGGTGTCCCTGCACAGCGCAGCGACCCTGCCACCGCCAGCACAGAGCCCCCAGCCCCTCGCTTGTGCTGCGCTAAGCCCCCGGGCATGGGGTTCCCTGGGCTGTCTCTGGCATTCCCTGGACTGCTCTTTGCAGCTTCAGCATCATATCACAGCCTCTCCAAATGCCTTCAGTCCCTTCAGTCGCTCTACCAAGCCCACCCTGTGCAGCACACCGATGGTTCCCCACCTTCTCCCATCCCCGTGCCCCATCCCCACGCTGGTCAGTTGAGCTGAGTGCTGCCGGTGTGGTTCGAGGACAACCCCAGGCCTGTTTCTTGCCTTCCCCTGGCAGTGGTGAAGGCCACAGTCCCTTTTTAGGCAGGGGGAAGCAATGATCTGGGAGTGTGGCAGAAGGCAGCACCGACACCACCAGGATGCTATTGAGCAGACAAAGGGAGAAATTCAAGGCAGCCGTTTCGCTGCTGCGGCAACAGTGGCTGCGGAAGGAAAAGTAAAATGAAAGGTTTGTTGGGATTTGCAGCTCAGGGAGAGCTATTGTGAAGCTTCCAAGTGTATTACCAGCAGCTGAGAACAAGCTGATCTGTTTTTGAAGGCAGCTACCCTTCATGAACAGTTAGTGCAGCGGCTCTGAGTGGCGGGTGGCTTTTTTCCCCACTGCAGCCAAGCGGCACAAAGTTTGGTGGTGGCAAAGTCTGGGGATTTGATGAGGCACTGACAGGCTGTATCCATCACCCGTCCTTACAGGTAACCACAGGAGGTGGGAAAAATTCATCTGCTTTGAGGATGTGCTGCAGGGTCTCATGCTCACTTGTCGTGTGTGTTTGTGTGGGGCTGGGAATGGGTCAACGGAGAGGTAGGGGCATGGTAGCCCCCCACTCTGCCTCCGGCCTGGGAGGAGGCTGCCTTGCCAGCCACAGCCAGGGCAGCCAGGCTGAAATGGAACGTGGAGGGGCAATACAGATGTGAGCAGGTACCCTCCTGCGCCTCCTGCATCCTCCACCCACCCAGAGGCTTTCACCCAAGCCACTCCCAATTCAGATTTTCTTCAAAATCAGGGAAGTCTTAAAAATACGCACTGTTTCTTTCTGAAATCAATGTGCTTGACGTCCGTTTAGTGAAAGCACGAGCACCTCTCGAAATCCTTACGCCGATAGTGCCCCTGTGAGTCAGTCAGAGTTAGCGCACTTAGCGGTAGAGCGTGGGCTGGCTCTGCCCAGAGCAGTAAGACTTCTGTGTCTTCCTTTGTATCAGGTAGTTACGGGGAAAAACTGCTCTGAATGTGTCTTGTTGGTAGTAATGTCACAGTCTGGGGGGGCAGCTGAAGCTGTCGGTGGGGTTCTTTGACAGCGTGCGGGCGGTCCAGCTCCGCAGTGCCGTTACCAACCCTAACAGCATCTGCTCATCTGCCCCTTTCCGCTGCCGGAGGAAGCTGGCTCACCGGCCTTCCACAAGCCGAGGAGTTTCCCAGGGCTGGTGCTGAGATCTGCTGCTAGTGTGCTAGTGTGGTGCTAAGAAAAGACACCCTTCCTGCTTGTAGGTGAGATCCAGTCGCAAACAATGTCCTGGCTTTGTTTATGCTGTCTGGGGCAGTCCCTGAAATCCTCCCTTTCCTTTGGTGCCCCAGCCCAGCCCGTGCAGCCAGCGCTGTGTCATGCCTGCCAGGGAGAAGGGCTATTCTTTTGTCATGTGGCCTTGATGTGTATGCTCAGAAAGGAATGAAACAGTTAAATTGTTTTTTTATGAATCGAAAGGGCCGTGTAAGCCCTTTTGGTTACTTAAAAAGATATCCATGAATGCAGAGGAGGCCGTGAAGAGGCAGGAGGTGGTGGTGGCTGAGCCGTGCAGACGGGCTCTGCCTGGCTCCTGTGCGGACCCAGCACTTAATTCATGGATTTGAATGTTTACATGACCAGCTGTTCTCAATGATTAAAGGCAGCAAATTAAGTAATGCCAAAGGAGATTAGTGTCTGCAATAAAGTCCCTTGATTTGATAGGGAAGATGCTAATACGGAGTACTGATGGCCCCTGCGCTCTCTCCCACCGGTGGCCGGGACCCGTGTTGTGCCGGGGAGCTAGTGTCTGCCTGCGGATCTCCCACGTGCTCCTGCTCCTGTGCCTGGTGGCAGGGTGTCAAGTGCTCGCAGCTGCGAGGCAGCCCGCTGTGACTTGGGGAACATAGGGCCATGCAGCCATTTAAGTGCACAAGGCAGGAGCGGGTGGTTTCTTTTGAGCTGGGTGCTGGCAGGTTTTCTGCACAGCAGGCACGGAATAACAATATCCAAGTGTCACCATCGCTTTGGATCATCTGCCAGGCAGTCGGGACACATAAGGGACCTTGGTGCTCCCTGGCTCTGACGAGGGTGTCCCATGCTCAGGCACGAGAGGTCTGGCAAAAAGGCTGCGCTTTGCACAGTGTGGTTTGCAGAGGACCTGTCGCCGGTCACTTGTGCCTCTGGGAAATCTTGCATCCAGTGAGGAGCTCTGGGATGCTGCCGGGTTGCCTTCAGGTAGCATGTCCCTCCAGGGCCGTGAGAGGAGCCGGACCTCTTCAGGAGCACCACTTGCGATGGCAAAGGCAGAGAGAGCTGCCACGGGCATAAGAAGATGCAGCAGGGAGAGAAGGGGCTTCCAAGGAAGGGAGGGTGGAATGTCCGCCCAGAGTCATGTCACGCTCCAGTGCCGCGCGGCACCGTCGCTTTGTTTCTGCCAGTAACCCCCCTGGGGCTGCAAGGCAGCGGAGGACGGGAAGCGTGGCCTGGGCTGCAAAACGATGAGGGAGTCCGATCTGCCTTTGTGGGAATTTCTCAGGCTGGTGGTAATGGGAGATATTTTCTTGAGTGTGGTGTCCTGGGATGCCACTCATCTCCGAGTGAAAGGGGGTTTTTCTTTCTGAATGGACCGTCTGCCTGTGTGAGCCCGGTGCTTGCCCTCGGTGCTGCCTATGGTACGTTTCTGATGGGGACACCGTGCTTGGGGGCTTTGGTGCATTCCCTGCGAGGGTCCGGGGATGCTACTCCCATGCCAGAGTGGCCCCGTGCTCTTGGTCCTTGGTTTTGCTGCTGGTTTTCCCCATCTGCCCCCCCCAGCACTGTCTCCAGCTGGAGCTGCACCAGGCACTTTCTGAACTCTGTAGTCACAAGTGCCATCCACAAAACCAAAATATGCTGGGCCGGCACGCCGGGGCTGGGGTTTGCCGTCAGACATGGCACCTTTCTGTGTTACTGCACAGCTCTACCACGCAATTCCCGTGTGCCTCCTGCTTGTCCCTCACCAGTTCCTAATTTACAGAGCTGTGTCAGCACCTTTATTTATATAAAAACACCTGGATGGGGATGGGTGCTAAGGAAGGACCCAAGCATAATTCAAACCTGGGTAAGCAGGCTGCAAACAAAACCACTGTGAGATAAATAGACGTGCCTGGGAATTTTATTGTGAGTTGTCTGGCAGTGCCTGTCTGTAATGTGATTTTCCTTGTTCCGTCTCAGCAATACAAATTTCACAGTGTCTGATATAGCTCCATTTAGCTTTAGTGTTGTCTGAGGTATGCCATTACAAAAGTGTGGTTTATTTAATCGGGTTTGAATCCTAAATGTCTGCTTGGATTTTGAAATGGTAGACAAAAATGAATAGAAAGCAAGGAGATGTGAGGTTCAGAAGCATTAACGCTTGCTTGCACGCTTCGCGTTGGTCTGAAGCATCATCTGTGCCTGGGCTGTGACTATTAGGTGAAGTAAAATCAGCACGATGTTCTCCTCTGGGTTTTGAAACTTAGTCTCTTGCAGTCTTTCTGCAGATCAGGAATAGCTCTCTCGGAGCTGAGGTAGGAAAGGATGTCATTAAAAGACAGAATATAATTGAGCAAAAAAAGATTGGAAACTGATGGCAGGACCAAGGTCTCATGTCTTTTCAGATCCCTGGAGGAATCAAGGATAAATTGTTTATCACAATTTCTTTGTTCCTTTTTGAGATTTCCAACCCAAAACCTCTAAAAGAGCAGACACCTGTCATCCCCAGTTAGGCTCTTTTCTTCTTGGGTTCCAAAGCATTCCCACTGTTATTAAGAAATGTTCGTGTTTTAAGCCTTATTTTGCCTTTGTGGAGGTGTGTCATTATCAGGAGTTCCCAGTATGCCCTATTACAGAGAGTCCTATTAAATTTTTTCCTCCAAATAGGTAGGAATGGAGTGTCGACACCAATGATTGTCAGCATCTGTGCTGGACCACATCCCATGCAACCGGATAGAGCCAAGGAGTCATTAAGCAACTTGGTCTTAGACACTGGCAGTGCCATCGTGGCTTGACACAGAACAGCAGATGTTCTCCAGAAGCTGCAAGCTGGGGCTTCTGCTCTTCATTTCTGGTGTCAGATTAAAAGGATCATTGGCAGTATTTGTGGTCTTTGGATTTTCTTTTGTACATCAGGGCTGTTGCTTTGCTGATCACCTTTGGGGTCTGGGCTAGGGATGGGGTTAGTTTGATTTGGTTTATTTTCTGCTTTGGATTTGAGGCTGTCCCTAGGTCAAGATCATTCTTAGCAATAGAAAACTGGGGGATTTAGCCCATGTGTGTAGCATATTGCTTCAAGTATACTCTGGCAGGAGAGACGGCAGAGTTCCTCTCTTTTCTTGGTCTGTTAATGAGACAGCTGAAGTGTGACTCCCCTCACTGTTGGAGATTGAACTGAAGCCCTGCAGACTCCAGTGAGAGGTTTCAGGGAGGATCCTCACCAGAACTGGGCTTTTCTGGTGGATCTGGCATTTGGGCACGCGCAGTGTGGGGCTGATGGGCTGGGGAGGGGGCTGATGCTACATGGGAACAGTAAGCTCGGAGAAGTGCGTTGGTCCCATCACAGGCACCAGCAAATATCCAGCGCTGATCTGCTTGAAATGGAGGAGCAGGCGAAGGCTGAAAGGGAAACGTGTTCAGTGATGCTTCAGCAATGCTGTCTGCACAGAGGCAGCAGAGGAATAGCTTTTGTGGTTTCCCCACTGGGAAAGGGCTGGGTACGTGGATACTTGGCACTTGCCTCCCACAAGGGATGCTGAAGAGCCTCACTAGGAGCATCTCGGGGCACTGCGGTCCCAGAGCCATCCCAGCAGCAGAGACGGGGCTGTTCTTTCCGGGGCTGAACTCATTGGAGATCTATGCTACAGTGGTCTCAAATGCTCTGAACTGCCACAGTGGTTCACAGAGCAGCAAAAGCACCAGCTTAGCTAGGAAGCATCAAATGGGTCACACACAGCTCCACAGCCTTTGATTCCCTGGGACTTCTGCTTCTAAAGACATATCGTGGGAAGGATCTCTGGGTCTCAGAGGTGCAGGGGTCAACAAACCCTGCATAGGGAAGATCAAGTGCTTCCTCCAAGCACTCAGGAACTCCAATGCATCCGATAGGTAACATGGAGACCACCTCCCCCCTCTTTTAATTAGACTGGTAATTGCATCGCTGGGCAGCAATTTCTTCTGGCAGTGTACCTGTGGCTGTGGATGAAACAGAAAGCATTGTGTGATGTAACTCTACCCAGGTGACCATTTGACACCACAATATAGATGTACAGTTGTTTTCTTTATGAATTACAAATTCCTTGTATAAGTGATGAATTAAACAAGCTAACTTCCAGTCTTGTCTCTACTGCAGTACACCTCGAGCAACTCCAAAGCTAGTTGGGGACAAAGAGAATAAGAAACTTTGCATGTTCAAGTGACTCAGCTTTTCTCATTCTCCTGAAGTTTAGCCTCAGCAGAAGTAAACTAGAAAAACAATTAAGATGGTATTTCTCAACAGCTTCATTATGACTATAATGTCATCCTTTCTGGTAACTTTTGAGCTGTCTTTTACCACCATTCATTTATATAATTATGTGACACCCCAGCCACATGTCTGAGGATGAAGAGTGAACCATCTCTGAGCTACCAAACACTATGAGAACCTATCAAGTGGAAAAGCCAGATGTCCGTCCAGTACAGGGATGGACAAAACCAGGGAGAGGAAATTGAGAGTGATGCGTGCCCAAAACACACCATACTGATTTTTGCCTATGTACACAATTCCTGCTTCTTAGGATGTAACCAGATTACCCTTGCTATTATTGTCCAGCAGTGAGTCAGTCGTGTTCCCATGGCTGTGAAAATGTCAGCTATAGGGAGCAGGAAGGGGAATGGGTTTCTGTAGTGATGGAGGTCCTCAGAGTAGCTGAGTTACAGTGCTGGGGTGCAGCTGTGGTAATGCTTACTCACAGTTTCCAAATGCATCTATTTTAGGCATGAGGAATCTACTCCAACCGTGTGATTTTAGCTACTATCTTAACGCTGACTTCCTGAGATTCCCCCTCCCGCCTGCCCTCCTGCCCTTCTTCCAATCTCCTATCTCTAGTTTCCCCCTCCCCTGCATTTCATCTCAACTGGTTTCCTGCTGGGTAAAATGTACATCCTCCATTCTCCTCTTTCTTCCCATTCCTTCCCCCCTCTCCCACTGTTGGCAGCTTTCCAGTCCGGCAACCTTGACCTTATCTCCAATTCCTTCCATTTCCTCCCCTTCGGCTAACACTATAGGTGAACTCTGCCCATTTTCCTCTCCTCCATCCTCCAACGGCTGGCCATGCATCCTGGTGGATATGTTGTCATTTCTTTCCTTTGCTGACTACAGTCCCCTCTTTTCTGGCCTCCTTTATGTATGCTTCCGTGCAGGAAGCTGATAGGAGTTAGGCTGAAGCGTTTGTTTGTTTGTGAACCACACTGAAATCGGTGGGAATGAAGCACCTACCCCCCTTTATAAAACTCTGACTCTTTGTGTGCCTGGAAAGAGCCTTTAGTAAGGGTGCAGCTGTACCAAAAGCACTAAGTGTAATGGTAAACATTAAGCCATCCTTAGCAATGTGGGTACCTTCACTTGTTGCACCCTACAGTTGCAAAGAGCAGGGATGTTGGTGGGGATCCTGCTTGCTCTCCCACTTTCTTCACGTGCTAATGCTTGGCCTTTTGTAGTAGCAGTTTCACGTGGTGGGGAGGTCTCTGTGGTTTGGGGCATAGCAGGCCAGCAGCGTGGTGGTTTGCTGCACTCGCCTTTGCTGATGGTTGCACTCAGCAATTTAGACATCTGTTTAGTTGGCTGGGGGTTTTGGCTTCCAAGCTAAGGATCAAGGACCATGCCTCTTCTAGAAATGAAGTCATCTCTTACTGAGACCCCAATACCAAGTTTTGGGTCTACCTCCTTTGCTGCGTCCCCTGATTCTTTAACATTATCTTTCTCTTCGCAGTCAAACTCTCCACCTGCATTCAGGTGGAGCTCAGCTGATTGCCCTTGCTGAGTTTCACTCACTCATTCAAGAAGGAAGGTGACCCTTTGAATGTTTTTTTGGGTGATACGATATATCCGGTGCATCACCATGCTTCCAGGATTGCTTTTATCTTGTCAGTATGGTGATCGGTTAAGTATGATCAAGCACTTTAGGAAACATTTCTCTCTGATCATTCTAGTTTCATTTGTATTCTGTAACAATTTTGAGAGTGATTACAATCATGGAAACGCTTTGTAGCTCATTAGTGACTTCAGTTCTGTGAGGAGAGGCTGCTGCCTGTCATACAGGAGGCCTCATGATCTGCTCTAGTTTGGTCAGAAAACTGTACTTAAAATGTTGTCAGCAGCAGGATCCAGCAGAATTCCATTTAGTTTGTCAGATTACTCTCAACTTAGAAGAAATACTGGATGTTAGACCTTTGCTTTGTATTTCCTGTGTTACTTTTAAAGAGGGCCATGGGGGAAGATCTGTATCAAGTGTGGTTGATGGCCACAGATTCTTGAGTATTCTGCTTTTGGTTGTCATGATCTTGGTCACTTATGGAAAGAAGGCAGCTTTCATGCTGAAGCCAGAGGAATTATGCATGTATTGGTGTTTTTGACCTCTGTGGGAGGCTGATTCTGGAGGACTAAATTGCATTTACTAGCCTTGTGAGAAATTTGTAACCCATTTTGCAGTCTTAAGTTGCAGCTGTAGACTGACTAGACCCAGCTCCTGGTGCTGCCTCCCCACCCTCCGCCTTTTGTCTGTGCCGTTATGGATGAGATGGCTGAGGACATGTCCCCAGGTGGCCACAGCTCCAGCGAGCTGTAACCCTCTGCCAGCAGGTCCAGAACCATGCCCAGCCTGAGTGTCTCTTGGTCTCTGTGCTTCAGTCTGTTAAATCTCATGGCTTGGATGGGTGTACTCTCTGCTGGGTAAAAAACCAGCTGGATGGCCAGGTCCAAAGAGTTGTGGTGAATGGAGTTAAATCCAGTTGGCAGCCGGTCACAAGTGGTGCTCCCCAGGGCTCGATACTGGTGCCAGTTCTCTTTAATACCTTTACCAATGACCTGGACGAGGGGATTGAGTGCACCCTCAGTGAGTTTGCAGATGACACCAAGTTGGGCTGGAGTGTTAATCTGCCTGAGAGTAGGAGGGCTCTGCAGAAGGACCTGGACAGACTGGATTGATGGGTCGAGGCCAACTGTATGAGGCTCAACAAGGCCAAGCGCTGGGTCCTGCCTTTGGGTCACAACAACCCCCTGCGATGCTACAGCCTTGGGGACGAGTGGCTGGGAAGCTGCCTGGCAGAAAAGGACCTGGGGGTGTTGGTCGACAGTAACAGTTGCTGAACATGAGCTGGCAGTGTGCCCGGGTGGCCAAGAAGGCCAGTGGCATCCTGGCCTGCATCAGGAACAGTGTGGCCAGCAGGACCAGGGCAGGCATTGTCCCCCTGTAGTGGGCACTGGTGAGGCCACACCTCGAATCCTGTGTTCAGTTTTGGGCTCCTCACTGCAAGACAGACGTGGAGGGGCTGGAGAGTGTCCAGGGAAGAGCAACAGAGCTGGGGAAGGGTCTGGAGCACAAGTCCTGTGAGGAGGGGCTGAGGGAGCTGGGGGTGTTCAGCCTGGAGAAGAGGAGGCTCAGGGGAGACCTGATCGCTCTCTACAGCTCCCTGAAAGGAGGGTGCAGAGAGGTGGGGGTTGGTCTCTTCTCCCAAGTGACCAGTAATAGGATGAGAGGAAATGGCCTCAAGTTGCGCCAGAAGAGGTTAAGATTGGATATTAGGAAAAATTTCTTCAACGGGTTGTTGGAACGGGCTGCCTAGGAAGGTGGTTGAGTCACCATTCCTGGAGGGATTTAAAAGATGTGTGGATGAGGTGCTCAGGGACGTGGTTTAGTGACGGTATTAGCATTGTTAGGTTAATGGTTGGACTTGATGATATTAAAGGTCTTTTCCAACCTAAAAGATTCTATGATTCTCTGGATCTACCTCCTGGGAGAATTACTGTGGAGTTATTAAGTCTGTTTTTCCTTTTACTGAGATGCCTGCCTCTCAGAAGGAAGTTTCTGTATCACCAGCAGCTCAGTTCATGGAGGTCATTATCACGAGTTGGTTGTCGTGACATGTTAAGTGCAGAGAGCTCCATGCCTTTCATGCTGTTTGCCTATAACCTAATGGATTGGCCCCTCTTCTTCTTTAATGTATGCACACGAACAATTTATTAGTAAAAAGTCCCCCACAACTTCAAACATTTGGAAGAAGGAGAGGTGGCAAAGTGCCCCTCTGTGGGTTCTCCTTTCTGGCACGACTAGTTTGCTGTCCTTGGCGTAGAAGGCAAAGTGATGAGACGGAGCACAAAACATGCTGTGTTTTCAGACGTGGAAAAGATGAGAATGGAGTGCCTCATGTGTTGTATGTGAAAGCATTCCCATGACGGTGCTACATGCCGCTCTGCCATCCTAATTTGCTTGCAGAAGCCCCCAGTATAATCATTCTTTGCATTTCCTAAAGGATGTGAAGACTAAATATGAGTTTGGTCAATGATTTCATTGTTGATTTCTCCCACTGCTACAAAGCAATGCAAAAATATTAGGGACAGGCAGGGTGCATCTCACTGAATAAAGATATTGTGTCTCTCATAATCCAAGTCGGATGCCTTTAAAAAAGGAAAATGCTATGAAAAGTGCTTACAAGGCTGTTTGGACAGTAGAAATCTTTTGTAAAGTGTAATTTCGGCATCTTTCCCAATGGGATCCTTCGTGGCCAGCATTTTGGAAACAAACCCAGCCAACATTAGGTTGGACATCTGCTTGTTTTAAGGTTGCCTTCACAATTTTCTCTGTAGCTGAAGATTGGTACTTGATGTCTATGTGAAAATGTTACCAGACAAGCAATGAAGTTATGCCAACTGTTTCTTTCGTGAATGCAGCTTCTTAGAAATGACCGCTTTATGCTGGAAAATCATCTTGTTTGCATTGCTCCCTTGGCTAGAAGGATGGGAACCATTTGACCTTGTCCTTGTACAGAGCTATCCTAAGTGAGCAAAGCATATTTCATGAAACAATTTAGCTTTAAAGCAGGGTGATCTCCTGCCTGAGTACATCTAGACTGAGCAATGGTAGGCTTAAACGGCATTAAATCAAGTGACTTGTCAGGAAGGGGTGGTGGTGTATTTGGTCTTTGGCGGCCAAAAGGGGTTGAATTTGAGAGAAGCTAGGGCTCAAAGTTTGTGGATATTATCTTCCTCCTTGCTTAAATCACCCAAAAGGAATTGAAAGATATCTTCTCTTGTTTCAACAGGGACCAGCGCGCATGACATCTGATCTTGCATCTTCTCCTGCAGCAGGATATGTCCCCGTTGGCCAGAAACCAGAGGCTGTAGTGCATGCTATGAAGGTAAGGATGCCGCACACGGCCGTGCGGTGTGGTGCAGTGTGGTGTGGTGCAACAAACACCAAAGTGGCAGAACTGTAGGTTTGCTCTTCTCGTGGGAACACAACAACTAGAAATAGAAAGTTAGTATTTGGGCAGATTATTGGTAACCAGCGCCTGTATCACAATGAATAATCATTGCTGCAAACAGCTGCGAAGTTCAGCAAGATCCTGCATGACTTTTTGGGGGTGGGAAACCTCCAACAAAAAGTGCTGATGCTGAAGGTGTTGGTTACCCTTTTTCTGTTCATCATTCTGCACAAACTCTGGGTCTCTGGGGTGATGGCAGTGACCGAAAAGCTGTTTTTAAAAGGGACACAAAACCTGCAGTTCCTACATGTATTTTGTTATTGAAAATCCTGCAGCAGCCTTCAAAGGAGAAAGACTTTATTTTTGTAAATACACAGCAAACCATGGTATCGTACTGCTAGCTGAGCTAAAGGAGGAAACTTGCACTGTGATTACTCAGCACTTCTCAGGCCCCGGTGACCATCCACTAGCAGGAAAAATGTCATACCCTGGTGTTACATTTAACTAGTTAAGCAAAGTTCCTTCAGAGTATCTAAGGGACACAGAAGCACAAATCTTTTCTGTGGTGCTATAGGGATGTCTGGAAGGTCTCTAAGTTAGGCTCTGGCTGGAATATACTGATTTATAAATTTGGATTTGTTGAAGCTGAAAAAAAATTTGTACAGCGTTAAAAAGGTTTCATCAAATCAAAGGAGGATTCCTGGGTGGGCTCAGATCCCCATGGTCATAGCTGGAAAAAAAAAGTCCAGCAGTGTCATCAGCACTAGCTTAGACTGTCCTAGACCTGGAGACTGGTGCTTACAAAGCTGTTTGCTTTGTACCTTCCCACGTCTGACAGCTAAATAAATGGCACAGATGTTGCTCGTAGATTTGGTCTACAGGTTCCGTACATTTTCTAGTTTTTAAGGTTTTCCACTGGGCAGCTGCAAGATCGTGGGACCGTGACTATTTCTCAGGTAGTTCACCTAGGCATTTATGATGTGTGAGGAGTTCTGAAAGGAGAAACAAGTTTGGTTTGATTTAGATCAAATTTGAATTTAAATTGTAAAAATCTTTCAAGCTGAAAATCTTGATTTTTCAGCTTACTTGGGGCTTTATACACCCAGATTGTATAACTCTCATTGGATCTTAAGAGAAGGGTGTCCAGCACTGTCAAGGATTAAAAAATACCTTTAGTGGAGTTTTCACTAGTTCCCAAAGGAGCCCTGACCACACAAGTGGCAGTTCAGTCACCCACATATTTGTCCTGTGTTTTCCAGGCAAATCTTTCTTTGCTATTTGCGAATGGTTCTGTGCTGTCAGAAGGTAGATGGAGCACAACAACTCAGAATGTTGCAGGCTCATGCGATGCCTTTTTTTTGTCCTGACACTTTGTACTAAAACCTTGTTTCACTTGCATTTAATCATCCAAGCCCTCATGCAGTCCAGGCTGTTGGCTTTTTCTTCCCAAACTGTGGGGTTCTTTCTGCTCCTGTTCTTCATTGCATTTGGTGAGGTGGTGCTGAGGGACAGCATTAAGCTGAGTTGATAATGTTTTTAAGTTACAAGATCAAATAGTTATAAATTGATTATGAACACATTCTGGGGAGAAATTAGGTTTCTATTTGCTTTAGGGGTTGCGGGACTGAATTTCTTAGTAAGGGCAAGAAACATAAATGCTTTTAAGATGCAGTCTGATAAGCTTATGGAAAGGATTGAAAAATTAATGAGGAAGATTCTTGGAAACTGGAAATTAAGTTTGGGAGGTCTGGCGCAACGATGCATATAAAGGAGTTGAAAGGGAGCTGGATGACTGGTTGTTTGCACGTAGTAGTATTATTATTAATTCTCTACTTCAGAGCTTTGTTGATCACTAGGAAGAACTGGAAGAAATTCTCCTCTGCAATTTCATTATTTGGCTGGTGGGGTACGTTTGTCTGTCTCCAAAACCCTGGAAAGTGCCACAGCTGAGGTCAGGAAGCAGGTGCCATAGCAGTCACATCTCACGGGGCATAAAAGGTCTTGCGTGATGTGTCTTGCTACACATACTCAGGGGTAAATATATTCTCATATTTGAAGTGAGGAGGAAATTCTCCTGTAGGTCAGTGGGGCAAGGAGGGCTAAGAAGGTGTTTATTTTTCCATCCTGTGGCCCATTTCCAAAGATCAGCTGGGAATTGAAAAGACTGAGGAAACTGGTCATGGTCTCAATCTCCCCTCCTCCCTTCTGGTAGCACAGTGAAATTGTGGCTGTTGGTCTCCAGCCGCAGATCTTAAACTGGGCAGAAGATAGCGTGTTTTGGCTGCAGCATGCTGTAGCATATGGAGCAGGTCTTATCTGCACCCTGCAGAATGGCAGCTCTTCCAGTGCCAGGCCCTGCATGTGGAATACTGGATGCAGCTACCAGCTGAGGCCCTCACCACCTGTGATACAGCTCATGACCCCTTGAGGAGGGGGCGGTAGCCTGCAAACGAGACTTTACGCTTGGGCTATACCACATCGGACCAAGCCCTTCTTGGTTGTGTAAAGAAATCCTTATGGCTGTAGCAGGCTAGCTCCTTACCACGAGGAAAGGCAAGGGGAGATGAAAGTTGGCTTCGCCTGTCTTGCGGGATGCTTGCATGGAAGTCAGTCCGGAACAGGCCTGGGGCTCTGTGCTCAAGCACAGGTCACTGTGCACTCTGCATGGATCTGCAGGGCTTCTGGATTGCCTCCATCTGCACCCATCACATGGATGGGTCTCCAGGGTTTTTCTGGCAGCTGAACGCTAGCGACGTGGCTGAAATGTCGCTGCCATTTAGCATAAATAAGTTCTTCCTTGAGCACGTTTAGGGGTTTTCTCTATTTTTGCTTCTGAAATAGTTCTTGTTTATTTGCGCCTTACTAAATACAGAGCAAGATGACAGGTTGGCACTCTTAACAGCTGTTTTTGCTAACAAGAATAAAAGGTACATATGCTACAGCTCACTGAACATCAAAGCACTTTTCTTAGGAATTGAGCAAATCTGCTAAAGACGTGGGGAGGTGAGAAGGAGACAAACGTAAGAGAACGATGTTTAGCCTATAACCCAACTCCCTGGTAGCAGCAGTGGCCTGGACCTCTTCCATGTGCACAGAGCCATGGAACAGGTGATTAATCACTCCCACTGATCTTGGGTAAGGCAGGATTTGACCCTGCCAAAAGTAGGGAAAAGCCCTAGCAGGGCATATAGCCTGTTCCCTTCCTGAAGCAGGATGCCATGTTCCCCAGTGCTTTGTCTAGATGACTTATAAATCAATAAAATCAGTGAGGCTTGCACACTTCGGAAAGCGTCCCTCAGTCTGAGTGCTTTCTGGTACAGAAACGCTTACCTCAACTTTCAACTCTCCTTCCAAAGCTTTACTGTCGTCATCTGGACTCTTTGGTGGGCTATTTTTGTTTGTTTTTTAAATATGTATTGCATGGTCATGTGGGGCGAGTGCAGCAAGTCAGAAGAGAGGTGGATGTGAGGGAGCGGGTGACTGTGAGGTGACACTGCCTTGGTCACAGACATCAGTGCAGTCACGAGGGAGAACTAAATATACTCAGGTGTTCCTCACGGTTTACGTGTTGGCAGGGAGAAAGCCAGAGGAGGCAGCGTGCTCCTCGAGAGCGAGGTGCAGGTTGTCTTCAGGAGGTGGTGTCCCCGGGCCGAAGAGCAGCATTACCGGTCCAGCCCCATGCCCCTGCACAGGGAATTGCCCCATGCCCGAGCGGAGCAGGTTGCCCTCGCCGCTGGCGTTTCACCCAGGGAGATCACAGGCGCTGCTGTGTCCGCAAAGGGACAAGTGCTGTCAGAGCAGCTGGATGAAGAGCAAAAAGGAGGGGACGGCGTGAGCCGCTTTGAGTCTTGTCTGTTTTCTGTAGGCTCCTGTAGGCAGAAATCGCAGGAGGATATACCGCAGTTTCTTAGATCCACACTGAATCCACAGTCCTTGAACTTCAGCTGAGCCATAGACAATTTACGTGAAGGCACATCCATAGTCCCCAGTGGTGTAATTGGAGGAACATTAACCTGGTCCTTCTAAACAGCTGAGGCGGCGCCTGGCAGGATCTGGGAATGGCTGGGGCTGGGTCAGCACTAAGAGACCTTCCTGTTTCTTCTAGAGGTGATTTCAGTCTTCAGAGTGTATTTTTTCCAGCATGCTTTTCCAGGATAGGCTGCTGAGTTTTATCCCCCCCGCATCCCTTTTTCCCATACCCAAGATGCTAACACATCTTTACAAAGTGCCTACCCATACGGGGGGTAGGTCAGGGGACCAGGATGGTTTCCAGGCTAAAGTCATTCAGAGATGAAGTACAACCATGACTTCCATCTGATCAGCTTGCAGCTCCAGCTGCCTGGTTTACGCCATTAAAGGACATTTCCACTGAAAGAAGTGGGCTGTGCCACCCAACCACACCTCCTGGATTAGGGAATGCTGTTTTAGCTGAAGTGCTAGTTGTAGAAAAATGGTTTATTTCTGTCCACTGGGACTCTTGTGCCTGCAAGATGGATGGCTGGCGGAAGCAGAGGCTGGAGCTGATGTGATCTTTAACTAAGCTACACCACGGTTGTCCTTGACACTTGCCCTGTGGACAGAGCCAGTGTGTAGCTGCCAGGCGGGTGCTCCGCACAGGGATGTGATCCTGCAGGCTGCTGCCTTCGCAGCCGGCCGTCGCAGGCACACTGACTCCAGATGAGCGATTTCGATGGGCGAGTCCAGCTGGATCAATAATTAATTCCCTTCTCTTTAGCCAAAAATAGATGCTCTCTTTGTCAGCATGTACATGCTTTTTGCATCTCTCTTGCCCTTCCTCTCCTCTCGGAAAGGATGTGGATAATTCTTATTTGTGCAAAGACTGGTCCCAGCTATGTTGGTTAAACTAGCTGATGCGTTTTAGAAGTAGGTTAAGGGCCCTAGGAGAATGACCTATTTTCGTCCGGAACGCAGTCGAGTACAGCAGGATTGTAATGCCGAGGCAGACCCGGGGATAATCTACCCTGGTATCCCATTTCATGGAGCAGCCAGCACTGTATACCTCAGCAAAAGGTGAAACCCATCCTTGCGCTGCATCTAGCCGCCTACTTCCCGAGGAGGTGTAGGAATAGTTACGTGCACACGTACACCTGGTGTACAGCTTTCTGTATGCGTGGATGTACCCTGGGGAGTAAGACCGCGTGCCGTTTGGTGGTGTTGAGTGATGCCGGGAGCTTTGCCCCTGCACACTGAGCTGACCACCTCGCTCATCAGTGGCAAAGCCCTGGGCGGGGTACGAAGAACAGCGCAGAGGCAGAGGTAAAATCCCGGCTTGTGCAACAAGCCCGTCCGGAGGAGCTGTCTGAGCGCCCATGGGCGCGCTGGGGTGTGTCTGTGGGTCAGTGTGTGTTTCCCGCGGGAAGCGGAGGCTGCCTTTAGCCCCAGGCAGCCTCACTCGCGGATGGAGGGACCAGCCGGCCGCAGCCGGGCAGTGCCTCCCTGGAGGTGCTCTGCGGGGGTGGCAGGACAATGCGTGCCCCAGGAGGGACCTGGGGGGCCAGGGCTGGCTCCCAGCTGCTACAGAGGTGCGGGGTGTGGGCAGCGCGTGTGGGACACAGCAACCACGTGCTACGTCTAACCAGCCACGTGTGGCCTGGGGATCAGCGCTTAGGAAACATGTCTCCGAGTCCTATTTAAAAGAGACATTAAAAGTAAGACTTTTTCCATTTACAAGCATTGTCAACCTGAATTCTATGAAAATAAGTCAGAGGCAGGTTGTTTCCGCTATTTTTTGCAGCGTCCTGAGCTGCTTTCACAGAGCATTTACTTGTCTTCCCAAGGCAAATCTGCAAGTTTGGCCTAGCCACAGGGCATCCAGGGGGCCCACGAACATGAGCACTGGATGTGTCAGGTCTGGGGTGTCAGTGCTGGAGCTGTACCTTTTCTGTTTCCGCAAGGAAACCCGGCCCTTCCCATATCCAGGAGCCTGCTGGAGATGCTCTCCAAGATGCAGAGCAGAGCCTCCTTGGAGAATCTCACATCCTTCCCCCCTTCCTCTTTCAAGCTATTCCTATGCTTTTGCAGCCATGTCTCCTTTTTTTTGCAGTGCATTCCTCCTGTTAATATCATGGAAAAAGCCCTGTAGTCATGAGCAGAAGGGAAAGGAGAGGCGATGCCTCACTCCTCCAGAGGCTCCTGCGGGCAGGGTGCTGCAGGCATGTACCTGGGCCCGCTGCCTGTAGCCAGGCATGAGAGGACAGGCAGCAGGACGGAGCTGCTTGTGGCTATGGCCTGTATCCATCAGCGTTTGCAGCAGCCGAGGTGTTAGGCTGTAGCCGTGGCTGCAGGCCTGGCTGGGTGTGCAGGGGGTGCGCGCGTGTGCCAGCCCCGGCGGATGGCCACTGATTCCCTTACCCTGTAAGGGGCATGCGCTGTGGGTGGGAACGGTGCTGATGGAGATTAAAGTAAAGCTCGGGGAGTCGAGGTGATTATCTTCAGAGGGCGTCTGTGGCACGAGGAGAGGGTGACCCAGATTCACCACGGCACTCAGCACGTGGTGGGGACAGTGCCTTCAGACTGCTGTCAGCACCCAGGGCCTTGGGAGGCAGTACTGTTTTTTTCCCTACCCCTTTCCCATCCCAGACCTTTGCAGCCTGGCTGCATCCAGCTCAAAGGGGGAGTGGGTAAGACCCAGGAATCAAATTGGGATCTCTGACTCCCAGGGCTCTATGCTAACAGCCCGTCTCTTGCTCACCATCATGGTGGGCCTCCAAGGGATTCCCTTGGGAAACTCAATGGGTTAAAAACAATTGTCAGCCAAAAGGTGAGCGAAATTGGCTGTGTCTGTTTAAGATCTGAAAGTTCATGGCCGATGGGAGACCACGCACTTAAGCTGCTCAGTGGGTAATACTCTGCTGCTCAGTGGTACAAACCTGTCTGCCCCTTTCCCTGATGGCTAAAACCCTGTTAGACCTAAAAGCTGCTGCCCTGGGCTGACCACGATTGCCCCATGACTCGGATGAGTAGAAGGGGGCGGAGAGGCTCTGCTCCCTCAAAAGTGGAATGGAAGGAGCAGGAGTTGTTGGGGAATTGCCTTGGGAGAGCTGTCTGTGGGGCCACCAGCAGCCTTCCTGCAAGAGATGCGTTTGTGGGCACAGGCAACCCGCTGCCAATTATCACATGTCCTCCCCGGACGGTGGTGGCAGCGCCCCAGTGCAGGTGGTGGGACAGAGGCCATCAAGAGGGAGGGGAGAGGACGGAGGCACCCAGCTTGGTGTCCTTGGTGTCCCGCTCCTCTTTGCAGTGCTCTGACTCGGAAGAGTCCTGCGAATCCTGCCAATTCAGATTAATGAGGTTGTTAGGGACACATAATTATTTCAGGAGCATAATGATTTTGTAATTTTGTTTTTTGTAGGTCCTTGAGGTCCATGAAAATTTGGACAGGCAGATGCAAGACAACTATGAAGAAGACCTGAGTGAAAAGGAGAAGGCGATTGTTCGTGAAATGTGCAATGTAATAACTCCCTCAGCAACTCCAGGCATTTCTTTAGTGGTCTTTTCTTGGGAGTACAGAGGGGCTGGGGGCTGCTACGTACAAGCCCTGTTTGAGGCGAGATCCACAGGCACAAGGGAAGAGTGGAGGCTCCGCTGCCCACTGCTTTGAGTATTAGTAACCCAGGCGCCTCGTTCACTGCACAGAGCAGCCTTCGCTCAGCAGATACTTCCCTCTCTGCTGCCTTCGAGGGTGCAGAGCAGCTGCTGTAGCCGACAGAGCTGTGCAAAGGGCTCTCCCTGGCTTGGAGAGTCTTGTTAGCCATTGACTTCAGCTGTGTCCTTAGGGACCCGGTTTGGGCTGAGCAGCAAGTGGCTGCTGTCTTTAAAGCTGTACGGCTTGAACACGTTTGAGCCTAAACCATAAGGTAACATCAGCCCTGGAGCCCTCAACATCAGAAGGATATTGACCAGTTGGAGCGAGTCCAGAGGAGGCCATGAAGATGCTCAGAGGGCTGGAGCACCTCTCCTATGAGGACAGGCTGAGAGAGTTGGGCTTGTTCAGCCTGGAGAAGAGAAGGCTCCGGGGGGACGTTATAGGACCTTCCAGTACCTGAAGGGACTACAAGGAAGCTGGGGGGAACTTTTTACAAGGGTCTGTAGTTACAGGACAAGGGGTAACGGGTTTAAATTGAAAGCAGGGAGGTTTAGATTAGATATCAGGAAGAAGTTCTTCATGGAGAGGGTGGTGAGGGACTGGCACAGGTTGCCCAGAGAAGCTGTGGATGCCCCATCCCTGGAATTGTTCCAGGCCAGGCTGGACGAGGCTTTGAGCAACCTGGTCTAGTGGAAGGTGTCCCTGCCCATGGCAGGGGGGGTGGAACTAGATGATCTTTAAGGTCCCTTCCAGCCCAAACCATTCTATGATCAGAGGGAGAATATTCCTGTTTGAAGCCGTTGAACAGCACCAGAGTGTGGGGGGTGCTTTTAGCACTGACAGCATCTGGTGCGACCACGCTGTTGACTGAGCTTGCCACGTCCTGTACAGCAAGCATTGGTACCAAGCCCTGCTCTGCCGTGTCTGCTGCTGTGGCACTGCCTCCAGCTTCGGAGCGCCTTGGCCACACTTCGGCCTCGGTCAGAGTTCGGGAGGAGCATGGCTCAAGCTGCGTGTCTGTCACCTGTATGTGCCGTTCCGCAGTGCCCGCAGCAGGGAGGAGGGTGCTCAAGGGCCCTTTTCTTTTAGGGGTCCACGCTGGGGGTCAGCCCAAGGGGCATCGTAGGGTGCCTCACAGCAGCAGAGGAGCCTAACGCTCTGTTTAAATTCTGCAAACCACCTCAAGGCAGGTGTAAAGAACACCAGTGCATCTTGCAGAGCTAAGTCACTGCAAGCGTCCTTGGCAAGGGCTGAGGCTCTTCCCTTGGTGGCTGGATCCTCATCGAGGGCCTGCTTTTTAGGATGTTTTATCTGCTGGATGCCACATTCCTTTGTAGTCATGCAGGGGGAAAGACAATTCGTCCTCCCAAACGGACAGCTCATTTCTGTTTGTGGATCATCGTCTGGCTTTTCTACAAATATGCATTTTATGTAGACTCAAGGCAGCTTTGCAGCTTCTTATGTTTTTAACAATAGTCTCCCTTACCCCAGTGGCCCTGGAGTAATAAAATGTACGTTTTTAGAAAGTCATAGATATCATTTTAATCATTATCTTTTCTGTAAGCGTGGCAGGGTTGACCCACCACTGAACCTAACTTCTGAACCTACTGTATTTGGTTTATACTATTACCCCAGGCAAAAATGATTCTAATTTCAAGGGGGAATAATTAGAAAAATGCATCAATGTTTTCCCCTGGAAACTGGTGCACAGGTGCCATCAAGTGGCTCTGCTGAGAATTACAGCCCAGCTCTAGGAAATGCCTGATTTTGCCTTTTCAGGCTGCAATTACAGAAATACTGCATCTCCTCAGAGACTTCAGGGCCTTGTTTTTAATCCCTGTCTTTCTCTCCCGCACCCCTTCTTTTTTGCATACAGGTTGTCTGGCGAAAGCTGGGTGATGCCGCGAGCTCCAAACCCTCCATCCGGCAACATCTGTCAGGAAACCAGTTCAAGGGTCCCTTGTAGGAACACCGTCCCGGAGACGGGAAGTGATTGATTCTGTGAAGACTGAAGAGGCAGAGCTCAGCGTTTCTGGCTGCTGTTCTTTGGCCACTGGGGTTGAGTTTTTTTTCAGGGTTTCCTTTTTTTTTTTTTTGGCTCTTTTTTGTAACAATAGTGTAAATATGGCAGCTAAAGGCCTGGTTTCCAGGCTGTGGTGCTCTGGAACTACTGTTCAATGGGTAACCATCCAATAATGCCAGACTTGCATCATTTGTATCGTAGTTCGAACCCGCTTTGTTGTAATGGTCTGTTTGTAGAATTAACTAACTCGGGGGAATTTCTAAGGGGAATAAGAAGAGCCCTTAACCTGCGGAGAAGGCACTGTTCGTATGGCTCCTGTCCACCCGCTTGTCAGTGCTCCCCAGCTGGATTAGTGGCTCCAGGCAGCACCTTCCAAGGAAAACAGAATTCCAGTTCGTTGGCTTACGGCCTGCCGAGCTCCTGAGCCGCTCACACTTTCTTTGGAGGTCCTTATTTTGAAGAGTTGCACGCAGTTGTTTTCACAGGGCGCTGTGTAAAATACCGCGTGGCGAGCTAGGAACGCTTGTGCTGCGCTCCTCACACAAGCGTACGGAAAGGCTTCAGGCGCCGGATCAGCTGTCAACGAACTGTTTCCCATGAACAAAGGACATGAGAGTTCTGCAGTCGTCATGTGAATGAACTGGTCACCCAGCCACGCGTCGGTATGCCCTACAAATAGGGCAACACTTTCCCAGTAGAGCTTTTACTGCGGCATAATCCAGCAGGAACTGCCAGCCTGGCAGTGCTCATGGCTTGCACAGGGGCTTCAGGTTCACATCGGGAAGATTTGGGTATGTTTTTCAATCCTCTCGCTGGATGCCTCACCGCTGCCGGTTCCTGCGGAAGGTAACCAACCACCCTGAATAAGAACTCCGTAAACACGGGCTGTTGGGTGAGACTGCTTCCTGCCCTGCAAGCTTTAGTTTTCTTAATGAACCAAAACAAGTGAGTTTTTTCTCCTTCAGGTGGTTGTACATAAACCAACGGGACTTATATTTTGCTACTGTGGAGTAGCTGCTTGTATAGTTGTAAGAATTTGACCCCCCTCTTTTCCAAGGTGTCACAGCAGCTGTCCCTATATTTCATTAGATGTTTCCCAATAGTCCGAGGAAGCAGGGCTTGGCTGTTAATATTAAACTCATTGGTGTAAAATAATTCTAAAGACAGGCATGCGGAAAGATCAACGCCCCTTCTTCGAAAGTCGCATCTGTTTCAGTGATTGGTTCGAAGATTTAATGACCTCAGACACCATGACTTTCTCTTGGTCTCGGTAAGAATCGGTCGCAGCCAAAGTTAGCTGGGCAGGTTCTTCCCCTTAAATTAATGTCTTCTACCGGCGGAGTTCTTCACTCATGGTACTGTGGTACCAAGGAGCCCCCGTACAATACCAAGGAGCCCGCGCCCCAAATTATGAAAGGTGGTTGGTGCCATGGCACACCGGAACCCAGCTGCCTGGGTGAAGAACTTGCAGCATCAGAACCGCGGTCTGTAACCAGTGCAGGGATACAACCGACACACCGAGCAACCGGTAAGAGCGCACCCGGCCGTTAGTCATGGCAGAAATAAAACTGTAACATGAGGAGCAGGTTACTTAAAACCCTCCCGAACCCAAGAACCACCCAGGCATACTCTCACTCACACACTTGTTCATTTCTTACCGCGGCTCAGTCAGCGAATGCTGAGCTAACTCCAGCAACATCCAGAGCGGCTGGAAATCTCTGTTCTGGAGCCTGCCTATCGCCTTTAACACACGGCATCTTTCGAAGATTCTGGATTTCCTCCTCTCTGCTTTTTGTTCTGACTTCTGGTTTCTTGTCACCACTGAGGACTTGTCTTCCTCCTGTACCATTTATACCTTGAGGTTTTCCTACCAGGAAAGGTGATGTCAAGCAGGGGCATCCTTCTTCCTCAGCATCTTTTGTCAAACAGGGTTGCTTTTAACCCATCCCCTTGTTCATTTTACTGGCACCTGGTCGCTGGATTAGGCAGGGAATTCAAGCGCATGGAGAACAAGGTTGATTTAGGGCAGCGAACGTTAACTACAGCACCGCACGCGTTTCCAGCGCTCGCGGGGAGTGAACCATGTTGGTGACGCGCTTGCTTGGGCCTATGTGGGATTAGCAGGGCCTCCCAACGCGGGGAGAGCTCTGCTGATCAGATTACTGGTCTCACCAGCCCCCAGATTCTCCTTCAGCGACTCTTTGCTACTGAATCTTTCAAAATCTATTCAACGACTTCCAGCAAAACTTGTTTTGTTCCCGCAGCTCTCGCCTACGAGGGAAGCAGCATTGCAAGCCCTGAAGAGCCCGTGTGCAGGGCAGATCCTTATGCCCTCAGGGCCTGAAGCCCCTTTTTCACCATTGGGTAGATCCTTACGCCCTCAGGGCCTACAGCTCCTTTTTCACCATCCGGTAGATCCTTACGCCCTCAGGGCCTACAGCCCCTTTTTCACCATCCGGTAGATCCTTACGCCCTCAGGGCCTACAGCTCCTTTTTCACCATCCGGTTTGGCAGCACAAGTCTTTGGCGCCGTTTTGCGGACCGCAGCTGCGCTGTACATCGAGGTGTTACCGTCTGAGGGGGTTTTAGGCTTGCTGCTCCTCATGCTTAGCTCGGGTGGAGCTGCAGGGTGTCTTCCTGGGGTAAAATGACTTGGCTGCCAAGTTTTCAGTCGCCTAAAAGGGTGGTTTATGTGTGTATTTAAGCTCACGTACCTACGTGCCGAGTCTTCGCTGAACACTACGTGAGGAGCTTCCTACCCCGCGCTGGAGGGGAGCGTCCCTTGTAACGGGACCATTAAATCCAGGTGTTCGGGGCACTGGTCCAAGTTAAATTCCTCGGGATCGAAGCCCTGGGTTCCGCAATCCTCTGGCAAAGAAAGCATCTGCTGTTTACAAACGGACTCGGCTTGCCTAAGGAAAGCGAGATCACATCCCTGACTTTGGCTGGAGCGCCTGGAGCGAGAGGCATTTCCCCGAGTTTCCGAAAGGCTGCCGGTGTAAGTGGCTGCCATTGGCTCTCTGCACCTGGGTAAGACTGCTGAGCACAACCTCGTCCAAGAATGGCACATTTTTATCCAAATATTAGATATTAAGAGAAATCAGTGTTAAAGTGACCTTTTATCTTTTTAGAGACTGCGGGGGAAGAGTACTACTGATCTTTTTCAAAGTGCATGACTGTAAAGTGATAAAATTGTATATTTTTCATAACGTGGGGAAAGTCTATTTGTGCTGCTTTAGAAATCAGTTTAAAGTTTGATTTCTGTTAGACCTGTGACCTTACAGCCCTGCTCTATTTTCTGTATATGATTTACAAAGAACTGGAAGAGTTAGCACCTGCTGTTGTGTACATAGCAAAATTCTTTAGACCTCAGCACGCGTTTTTACCTATTATTAAACCACTCTGGCTTTTTTGGGGAGGGAAAAGTAATAGTACAGATTTTTTTGATAATGTGTGTAAAACATTCATTTGAAATATTTTAGTAAAAACAAAGTAAGAGATTGATTGTGACAGTGTATACTTCTAGCTGAATAAAATAAAACACATTCTTTTTGAATAAACTCATGGCCAAGACGTGGGAGAGCACTGCCGAAACACCTCGCGCTGGGTACCACACCTACCAATCCTGCACTAGCATGGAAGGCCTGGAAATCCGCTAAATTCAGAACCAGTTTTATTTGGGTAGATGTGAACAAAAGTAGTCCCGTTTCTAACCAGGATGTACATCACAGCAGGTTGTTACATTCAGACTTTCACACTTTGAAAATATATATATTAAGTACAGGAATTTGCAAATAGGTGTAAACATACAATACTTTTAAGATACCAGTACATTCCAAAACAAAAATATCAGCAAGGCAAACACCTCAAAATTATTCCAGTCAGCTAGCATTCAGAATCTCTCTTAAATAAAGTAGCTTTTATGCCTGACATCGTGTGGTTTTAATTATTACTAAAAAGGAAGTTTCTTTACAGATCAAATTTCATAGTCTCTGGCTATTCGGATACTCGCAGATAGGCACTAGATTTATAGAAGGAAATTTTCTTCCTACTGATAGAATTGAGCCAATATGGCTGGTTTTGCTAGTACAAAGTAATCCGGTGCAGGGATAACTCAAGACAATTTAAACTTAGGTCAAATGTATAAAGTTAGAATAGATACTGCAAAGCTGATTAAAATCTAGAAGCCTATATAACTCACCAAAACCAATACTGCAAACAGATCAGCTAAATTTTCATTTCACCTCCTCATTTCTTCATCTAAATTATCGCCCTCTCTTCATCTTTACAAAGTAGGTGTGGGCTAGCTACCCCTGCCTAGTCAACAGAAAGGGCTGTGGTGCAAATTACCTCATGCTATCTCATCCACGTAGCGCGTCCGAGTCCCGCTACAGGCGGCATGCCGGGCGGTGGGATGGGAGGAGGCACAGGTGGCTGCCCCCCGGGGGGAACCGTGGGCGGGGGGTAACTAGCTGGTGGCATTCCCAGCCCTGGAGGTGGATGAGGTGGTACTGCATGAGTTGGAGGCAGTCTCGGAGGTGGGAAATTAGGGTTGTATGTAGGTGGAGGAGGATATCCAGGAGTAGGAGGTGGAATATTGGGCGGGGGGAATGAAGCAGGGGGCGGAGGAGGAACTGGTGGTGGAGGGTTGGGAGGATAGACATGAGGGTGGTATGGTAGATGAGTCGGTGGTCCGTAGGCCGGTGGCAAAGCTCCGTAAGTTGGTCCTTCTGTTTTCATCATTGACTGGAGACTCTGATAACCCTCCCCCGACATGTAAGAATTTGAAGTCGACAGCCCCGTGGGGGGGGGGGGGGGTGGGGGACGATGCGGCAGAGGTGGAGGTTGATGCACCGGGGCAGGGTGGGCAGGGGGAGGGATCTGGACCTTTGGCATGTCTACGGAGTCCACAGCAGCTGATTGCTCTGCTTCTCCCATCGAAACTGCCGTTGTCAAAGGAGGCTTCCGCTCTGGAAAAGATGATTTCCTTTATTTCTTGGAAGGATAGTGGCAATAATAGCTTCTGAATACTCTTTCTTCCAGTTTACATAGAAAAAGAGGACTCAATTCTCTAATGTCCAGCCGTTTTCCCCGGAGCGGTTCTGTGTCCCGGTCACCCCTGGGGCAGCTGAACCCACCCCCCCAGGCCCAATCCCCTTGGTGCCACCCCTATCCCCTCTGTGTGTCCTGTTGGGTGCCCCCATGTGCCTGGGTACCTCTTGGGGTGCCCCCCCACACCCTTTTGGGGTCCTCCCTCGGGTCCCTTTGGGCGTTCTCCATCTCTCAGGTGTCCTCAGCCCCCTTAGGGTGACACCCCCAACCACCCCCTGCAGCCCCCCTTCAGTGCCCTGCAGCTGCGGCCTGGGAACCCGCAGGGACACTGCATCCCCTTCAACCCTAGGTCTTGGAACGCCGTACTGTATCCAGTCACACCGCCTATGTCACTGGACAATAACTAAGCTGCCTAATGAAGCTCCAAGGTCAGCTTTTCCTATTCTACAAGTTACACACATCTTCCTTTCTTACTACTGTTTTCTTATAATTTAGATACTGTTCTACAATCAGCAGAAGTTAGCAGACAGGATGGAGAGGGGCACAAGTGATGGGACCCAAGATACTGAGATCCAATGATGAGTGCGTCCATCGTCTTTAGTCCTGATCTCCTTTCTACCCCCTTTTATACTTCAGGAGGTGGCCTGGGATTACCCTCTGCACTTCACCTGCCCTTCGTGCTGGGAAATACTATTTGAGAACACAGGCCAAAGCCTCAAGTCTGTAATGCTCCATTCTAAACCTGTTTACCAAAAGAAAAGAGGAGGGTAAGCAAGAAAGTGGGATAGATTGCTTGGGACATGAAGTGGGATCAGCTCTGTTCCACTGATTAGTTTCGGAGAACTCCGTGCCTGAGAGTCTGGGGAAGTTCATAAAAAGGTCAGAATTCTGTAGAATTATACTTGGCCATTTCTGGGAAGAACATGCTTTAAGCTGCCCGCTCTTTACATAAGAATCTTGTAAGTGAAGGACATCTCGGTATGGTCATACAGTCAGTACGGAAGTGCCCAACAAGAAAGAGTTTGGGGCATCTTGACATCTACCCTGCTTGCCTGTCTAAACATCTAAACCGCTGTTCAGTAAAAGTGGTTCAGAAGCAGACACCAGGCAGTCGTTCCAGTGAATGCAACAGCCAACCTGACAATGCCAAATGGAATTTGAGATAAATCTACCTCTTAGTACTTCCGTTTATTTGGTCAACACACACTCTTGGACTTCACCCGATTTTTCCCCCGAGCCCCAGAAAACAGCTGGCTTCTAGAGATGGCTCCTAAGATGTTTCAGTGCTTATACAGTGATTGGCTTCTATAAGCAAATTCTAAGAGGAAAATTTTAGATAACAAATTTGTTTCCCTTGTAACCTGCACAAATAGGATTTACCTTCTCTAAGCAGTCATAATTAACAACGAAATTGTCCCCTAGGAGAGGTACATGATTAGATCGTGCAAGGTGGGCATGCTGGCTGCGGTACCTATCACTTCAATGACTTCCTGCTCCTAAGTTACAGTGATTTCCCCATTTGCTCATTTTCGGGATCATTCTGGATTGCAAGACGTGCCTTCAAGATTTAACTGAAGGAAAATCGACATGAGATTTAGAAGAACCCCTTCATTCTTAAATAGATTTAAAAAGTGAGAGAAATGGTCCTAACTATATTCCAGAGCACTGTTTTCCCCTCTTGTGGCTCCCTGTTAGAAGCTGTCATCTTACAGTCACCTTACGGACCACGCTCTGTAAAGTATTTATGTCACATTTAAGGGTCACTGGAAGGACAGCTAACGCATCGAGGCTCTGGACACACATTTTTACAACAGCACAGTGTATTCTGCAAACCTAAGGCAGGTGTGCAGTGTTGAAGTTTTCTGGCAGATGAAAAATCCTCTTTTCAGACACAGCAAAGAAAGTATCCTCTGCACAGTTTAGGAGTTACACCCCCACAGAATTCCTACACTAAAGATGTAACCTGGAGGACTCCTATGGGACAGCTGGAAGCTACCCTAGCAGTGTAATATGGCGCCTGCCATCCTTTTGAGAACTCCAGTCCCTTTTTGCCTGCTAGTGAGAGTTTTCACCTTCTAGACCTTTAACAGCCACAGCTTTGTTTTGCCTCTGTCCACCCCGTATGGTCTTGTTTCCATCACAACTTATTTGCTTGTATCCGGAAAAGCCCACGCACCAAAATGAAATTCCCTCTCGCGTTTACCTACCCAATGCTTTAACTTCCCAAGCTGACTGACGGAGGCACCAAGCCCTGCCCCCGCACTGCTACCACCCGCTGGATGAACAGCGAGCGACAGCAGGAGTAGGTGTGGCTAAGATGATAAAAGCTTACCTGGAGGTGGATGTGCAGGAGGTATTGGCGGATGCGAAGTTTCAATTTTAGGAATTTTAGACGGTGGTGGTGGTTCTAGAAAAACAGGTACAAGTTGCTAATTGGCTACTGCTTTGCAGTATTATCCAAATTCCAACTCTGGTCTCATGCTAATGATTATCATATCAGATTACGTTACGCTGAAGTACAGCAGAAATCCTACACACTAGGTACATTTAATAATGAAAACTAAAATCAAGACCTTTGTATAAATAAAGCAGCATCAAGCATCACACAGAGGCCCCTCCAAAGAACACATACCTACGAGTGAAAGGCTGAGAGGGTTGGGCTTGTTCAGCCTGGAGAAGAGAAGGCCCCGGGGAGACCTTAGAGCACCTTCAGTACCTGAAGGGGCTACAAAAAAGCTGGGGGGGGACTTTTTACAAGGGCCTGTAGTGACAGGACAAGGAGTAATGGGTTTAAATTGAAAGTGGGGAGGTTTAGAGTAGGTATCAGGAAGAAGTTCTTCCCCGAGAGGGTGGTGAGGCACTGGAACAGGTTGCCCAGAGAAGCTGTGGATGCCCCATCCCTGGAAGTGTTCAAGGCCAGGCTGGACGAGGCTTTGAGCCACCTGGTCTAGTGGAAGGGGTCCCTGCCCATGGCAGGGGGGTTGGAACTAGATGGTCTTTAAGGTCCCTCCCAACCCTAACCATTCCGTGATTCTATGAGTTGAAGCTATGTATTTTATAACTAGAGACAGGCTGCCCCACTAACAGCACGTTAGTGAAGACGAGCACATGAGCATTTGCTGGGGGAACATGTGTCTAGAAATCAAACAAAAGGGCACTTGCACAGGAGAGAGGAGGGAGAGAGGCAGCTCTCTGGAATCTCTGCAGAGCCAGGGAGGGAGCAGTATCAGACTGAAGTAGGAAAGGTTACAGAATCACATCCTGGCTACCCTCAAACACACTGCTCCAAAACAGAAAAACGAAGGGAAAAAACCAACCAACCAAATGGAAAGAACTAGATGTGATGACTGCAGTGAGGCATTCCTTAGCTAAACTATGTATTGATGCAAAATGCCTTGTGCTGGCAGCCATGCCAACAAGCTATTACAGACGTTGCGGATTACCAACAGCCTTATTCGCACAGGTGTTGAATGACATGGTGACTTCACATCTTGCTGGAGAACTACTCCAAACAATGCATGGAGCTATATGGTGAGAGCTGAGGAGTTTAGCAAGACTTCTGCTGAACAGACTGTATTAAGGGACTCTGAGGGCACAGCTATACTCTGTTTTTTCAAGTTTTTCAATTAGGAACATTTTAAAAATAGTTACAGCATATATTTAAAGACACATTATAAGGATCAACATACTTCAGAACTGCCAAGCCTGCAAGCAAACAAGCTAAGCATCCATCAACAAATGTCTTATTCTGGTTAAAACAGTAAAATGAAAGCAATATGAATATATTGTTAACATTTACCTGATGTCTTTGTTTCTTCTTTTGGAGATACAGCCTGGTTAAAAAAAAAAAAAAAAAAAAAGGAAGTAAGACCATTGCAAAATACAAAGCATTTTAAAATGGTAACAAGCAAGCTAAGAAGGAAACAACTTACAGCTTGCTGAAGAGCTTTTTTACAGGTCTGACTAAACCAGAACCAGTTTCTGACTCAGAACCAGTTTCCTCCTTCCTCCCCTAAAAGGAGGCAGGACAAACCCTTTATTTGTTCCTATATTTTTATTAGGAGGCTAATAATGTCCAATGCCTTTGGACAGATGAAACAAACCCTGAACAAAGTCAAGTTACATTGGGAAAGCCCAGTTTAACTGGCAGAATGAAGAGACTGAAAAATAACAGGTATTTTAGATACAGCATTTCCTGCTGTTCTCAACGCTATTAACATCTCACTTTGTTTATCATCCACTGCACATAGGTCATGGTCTGGTACACTGCTCACCGAGCTGAAAGCAGGAGACTTGGCCTCTGTTCCCGATTCTGCTTTGACCTGTCATTCAACCTTTGCCAAAACCACTTCAGGCCTTTATGCTTTATTTACCAGGACAGGAGGGCAGCGGAAGCATTGCCCAGTGTTAAACGTGTCAGATGCCTTCAGAGGAACACGAGTTTTTGGTTTTGATTTTTTTTTTTTTAAAGGAATCACAAAGGAGTAAGAAAAACTTTCCAGCTTACTTAATCCAACCGAGATGGCTCGCTGGTGGTCTTTGAGAAAAGCAGAAAACCTAACTGAAATTTTAAAGTACAATAAGCTTAGTCACAAAGGTATTTAAAATTAATGACAGAAGTCAGAGGGGCACAGTACACAGCTTCTCTGACTTTTGAAAGAGGTTTTTTTTTTTAAGGGACTATTTACCTCCAGTAACTGCCTTCACTGTTGCTCAGTTCCCACCACGTTACTTTCCACGGACATACATTTCATTCCAACGATGAGTTTCCCTTAATTCTGATGGGTATTCTCAGGATTTGTGCTGTCCAATACCAAGGTACCCAAGGCCTGCCTGAGGCTACCTTGTTCTTACATTACTTTCACAGTCATTCCAATTCATCTCCAGACTCCTTCCAGCTGCTTTCCTTCTTTTTAAGGACAATCTTTACCTTCCCATTCCAAACATACATAACTTCTCTTGGGAAGTCTCAGAGGCTCACCTGCTGCTTTCACATTTTACTTGGGTGGTCTTTTTGCGATTTTCTAGCACTAAATTCCTTGCCTGTAAAACTGCATGCAAACATCAGATCTCCCCGCACTTCCAAATTAAAGCAAGTCTCTGCTACTTACTGTCACATTTCAAAAAAAATTACTCCTGTAAAGTCAGTTGCTCACTTCAAGTGGCAAGCAATTCAACTACCGTGCCTTTCCTGACACGGAGCAATGTTCAGGAAATAATGCCACTGAGGTACACCATTAGCACGGAACAAGCAACTGGAGCCAAATAGCTCACGTGACAGAAAAACAAACATCAGTTTAAACCATATTTATGTTAAAGCGGAGGAAAAAAAAAAGAATCAAGAAGAAACAAAGCCAAAGCCTACAAAAACCAAACTCAAATCACTTCTCTAGTAATGGCAGTTGCTAAAATAGAGATAAGCTTCTGTTCGGTCCTTCTGCTGCACTGTAGTTTGTATTGCTCCTGCCATGGCATCCCAGAGTCAACATCATTTCATACCTTCATAAGCAGCTCCACCCACACTGGAACTGCCCATTTTGTGCTGTCTCCGTGTGCACTGAAACTGTTCCCACTGACAATTTCTAGTTTAATCCAACTAAATACGCTCTTCACCTCTGATGATTCACCAGGGTATTTTTAGTGAAGTCAACTCAACAGTCAATTGGTCTTTGCCACTAGAGATGGAGAGGATGTGCAGATGCTTTAGACATCTGGTATAGCTCTGTAAGCCATGGGCCAATGCTGCAGTTGCTTGAAAGTACCTTGGCTCAGCAGAAGGTAATGGAGTTATAAGAGTTCATGTAAATGGAAAATCTGGCCTCCAGGAACAAAGTGTATTTATGTTCTGTACAAACCAAAAGAGAAGTCATGCAAAGCCCTATTTATAGAAGGAAGAAAACATTTTAAGTAAGGTGCATGGTACATCTAATTGAAGAACATTTTAGAGATACCAAGTACCTCATAGACATGCTACACATCTTGTCCCTCTAGACTGCTTTCTGGAGAAAGAATGATTTCAGATTACCACATTTGTGGTTTATTTTTAATAATTCATGATGTTTCTGCTGTTGTCCTACAAAACTCCTATGGAATCACCCTTTGCTTTACATTTGTTCTGGATGCCTACGTGTACCAGGCCGTACCTTTTTATCTGTATGATTCACTGCTGTCATTATTAGCTGATGGACCTCAAACTTAGTTTCAAGAAAAGGTAAGTTGCTCTGAGGGCTTCGCTGGAGCTGTTAACGAACAGCTACTGCTGATGCAAAAGGCATCACTTTTTCCATGAGGTAGTTCAGTAACACATGGGATGGGGTGAAATCAATAATACCGTAAAGGTAGAGCTTTTATGTGAATGAGCAAACATTCACAACAAGTTACCATCAGATGGACATACAAAGGAAACTCCACATTGTGATTTATAGTTTCTGACATGCCAAACTGTCCCAGGTATTTTTGTTTGGAGGGGGGGGGAAAGAAAAAAAAAAAAGAAAAAGAAAAAAGAAGAGTTCCCTGCCCTACAGCTCTGACAACCCAAGTAGAATCTGTGCTGATGGTAGGAAAAAGTATGAACAGAAATACATACTGCCCATAAAGAGCTCCCCCAATTTTCAAACCAGTTAATGTATTTCATTATCTTTCTATCCTGAACAACATTACAGTTCAGTGCAAAAATTACATATTTCCATGTAGATTTTTTCCTCTAGTAGTAGGCTGTATCTTGCCATTACAAGACCAAGGTTTTAGAGTTACATTTTTGTCTTTTTGGGAGGCTGCTATCACAAAGAGGCTGCATGCTTCCAATTCCCCCTCCCCCCGCCAACTGATGTCTATCCTCCAGTTTGGGCATGCATTAATTACAAGTTAGAGCAAGAGCTGTAAAAGCTGTACAAAATTTACTTCCTAAATGGACTTGTTCCAAATATTTTACTTCTGAAAACAGTCTTCTTACTAAGTACATGCAAGAAGGTTTGGGTAACACTTTAACACTTTTTTTTTTAAATAACTTAAAGTGGAAAAAAAACCCACGCACAGAAAGTGTAGATTATAGTCTGAAAGCTTCCTCTGAACTTGATGCCTGTGGAAAAGCACTCAGAGTACTTGTGATATTATCCAACTGCCAGTGTACCTTGTTATTGTCAGTGACGAAGTGATAATACAAAGTGAGACTTTAATGTATGGTGCATTTATAGGCTTGTACTGTTATTAGATTACTTTAAAAGACTTTTGATATACTTTTAGAAGTCAACATTCTCTTACATTTGCAATCAAAGACCACAGAGTCAAATAATGTCTTCATCAGCATTGTGCACATCTCTATATTCAGGTCTGGCACCAGAGACCATCCCTAAATCAAGCCTACTCAATAGTGAAACCAACAAGATTTGACAGCACAGAACCATGTTTTACACAGAACCAAGGTTCCAGTTTTAGAACCTTAATAGCTCATGCTGACTTAAAAGTCTCTCATTGGTTGTGCCTCGAGTGGAAAAAGAATGTGGTATTCCAAAACTGTAACAGCTGTTCTACACTAACGCACTTGCCACATAACCGAGGTCTACCAGGCAAAATTAATTACCAGACTCATTCTTAAAGCAAACACAAGCCTTCAAATCAAATGCACATCAGATCAGCTTGAAAATAAAACAGGAGTTAATGTTCAAAGTTACACTTACTGCTGGTCTTTTAATCTGTCTAGGAGGACTTGACTGGGGAGAGGGCTTTTTAGATTGCTGTGCCTGTGTTTGCTGCTGCTGCTGTTGTTGTTGTGCTGATTGTTGCGGCTCTTTCGGCTGCTGAGTCTGTGATTGCTCTGAACTCTGGGATTGCTGGGATTGCTGTACCGTAGGTGCCTGGGGTGTAGACTGAAGTGATGGTGGTTGCTGCAACTGGTGAGGAGTATGATGAGGCATTTGCTGTTTTCCCTGTGAGTATAGATCCAGGATCTGATGACAGATGTCTTAAAAAAAAAAAAAAAATTATACCCCCTTAATGTACAAGTGCACATTTAACACACAATTACTGACCAACCTTTACACTGGACATCAACTTCAGAAAAATCCATTTTAAGTACTACTCACTGTTACAATGACCACAAATATGGCTTTTTTAAAAACAGACTATTTTTCCATTTACACTTGCATTTCTGAGTTTCTTCTGCCTATGCTGACCAACATGTACATGTATACACACACCTGCCGGGATAAGAACAGTGTCCTGTTATTAACATACGACCTGTCATCGTGTGCTCGGAGAGCCAGGCAAGCGCGTAACAACAGGACAGTAACATGGGAAGAAAGTGAGTGAAAGACGATTATACGTTAAAACGTAAACGTCTAGTTAGGCCAGTCAAAAAGTTTCAGGAAATGAAGTGAAGGACTAGTACTGAATTCTTCTTCAACATGTCAGGAGCCAACGATCTGTAAGAAAACCTGTAGCGCCCACAGATAACCAGGCGCAAGGGCAGCACTCAAAGAAAAGCTAAATCAGTTCTTTCCATGAGCATTCACTGGTGCAGTAGCAGAAACTGGAGAGATTCCCATTCTACAACCCTCTTTGACAAGGATTCAGCAGAGGATATATGTGAAACGGAAGGAACTCTGAAAAACAGCTGTAATACAAACAGAGCAAGTAACTCTAGCAGGAGGGTTGGACTAGATGATCTCTACAGGTCCCTTCCAACCCCTACCACTCTGTGAAATGTGTAAACCATTTCAGAAATCAGACCTGTAGGGTGTTCACCTGAAAGTTCTACAAGCAACAAATGCTAAACGACCTGCACGGCAACACACACCGTTTCACTAAAAAATTCCTTAGAACCCAGCGCCAGACTGCAATGTATAGAACTAGAAGTATGCTTAGCCTGATGTTTGTACCAGGTAAGTCAGTAAAAGCTTTAATGAAGGCAAATTAGTGGCCACAGAACCCCAATTTACTTAGAGAGTCGAGGAAGGTCCTGCTTTGTTTTATGAACTTCATGTGGTTCTCTTCCCTCAACAGGGCAAGCAGCAGGTAAATATGAGCAATATATACACACAAAGTTAACAGTATTAACACATCTGTATGGATGGAAAAAGATCCATAATTCATCCCCTATCAGAATTCACACATACACACCCCTCCCCCACCCTGAATTCATCTCCCATCATCTGTTCCTCAGTTGTGGTACACCATAAAACAACTCCCTAGCATCATTTGATTAAAGAGGTCAATCATAATGAGAAAACCACTGGAAACCAGGCTCCATTACTTCCAGTGTTATTAGCTGTGTTATAAACAAGTCATAAATAACAAATATTGGCCAGCAGACTAATCATGATAACTAAATATGCCTCCAGACTAAGCCAGTCTAGTATGTTTAATTTAAAACCTGGTTACGGCATAGTATGCATGAGCCGAGTTACAAACTCTACATGATTGTTTTGACTAAAATCTAGATAGAAAGCAGTCTGCATTTACCTATGACCTAGGTCACACAGTTAAAGGAAATACTCTTCTGTTTGTGGCAAATGTATTTCATACCTTCCAGAACATCTACAGGAACATCCTGGACAAACTGCTCCCACCATCGTCTGTACATCGGTTTGGATGTCCATTCCTGTATTTCAAACTTACACAAGCGGCCTGCTAAGTACATAACTGCAACAGCTATGATCTCAGGTTCCCACTGCAGTGACAGCGTAGTGCAGAGACTGGAATATAAAACACACACAAAACCAAAACATAACTCTGCAGCTACTTCTGATTGTCAAAGTACAACACCTTAATGAAGGACAGCTATAATTAACAGGGTATAAAACCCCAGCACACTTCGACATCTCAGACAATTTTAATTGAGACCTGTTAAACAAAAGGATTTACACAACTAAACTGCTTCTGTACTACTACTATCATGAAACAAGGCAATTTCACACAGATAATACAGCAGACATACACCTAAAGAAGCAATACACCACACAGAAACATCAAGTCTGGAGTTTAAAAACAGAAAGCCTAACACCATAGGGCTGTGGAAGAAGAGGGAAAAGATGAGGTTGTGTTCCAAGTATGAGCAGCTCCATTCCACTGTAGTCTCTCCTGTAGAGTTAATTGAACAGTCTTCACATTCGTCACTACGCAAATGTGCTATCACTGCATGACACTGGTCAGAGAACCATGCCCACAGCTGGATTTTAGCATTTCCAAATATTTTTCAATAAAAATGTAAACAAGCACTTTAAAAAAAAAAAAAAAACAACAAAAAAACAACACAAAACAAAACCACCACAGAACAGCCAACGTGAACTTGTAAAGCAACTTGTCAAGCATGATGCAAGTTTTAGATGAGCTGTAGAGGATTCCCTCTTGAATAGTATTTGTTGAAGCTAATGCTAAAATAACTGGTGTTATTAATATTAACTAAGTTCCTGTCATAATCAATGTTATTGTTTCCTGATGTTAATTTTAAACTACAAAATCTGGTTTTCTCTTTTTTCTTTTTCCTGTTTTGTGTCTTTTTCCTCCACAGATTCTGTAACACAGGATTTGCTTAAAGAATTTTAGATCCAGTTTGCCAGCTAAGTTTCTGCAAATTCACTGATAAATTCATTAGGATGTCCTCAAATTCATCAAAACAGTAGCCTAGGCAGTGGCTTAAATCCATTTTCCATCCAGGGGGCTACATGTAACGGATGGCCAATGGGATACTTGAACACCAGCAGGATCAGGTCAGCAGTACCAAAAAGACACAAGAACCAGCTCCTAAACCACTGGTTTCTTATTATTATTTTCATGCCATTTACTTGTTGGGTGTACTGCAGCTGCCTAAGAACCGATCTTATTCTAACAGCCTGTAGTGCAAAGTACAGAACTATTTTCCCAGGATCCTAGAAAAGAAGTACACTTCTAATATGGAGCCTCTTAAGTAAGCACAAGACAGCCCCTCAAGAACAGAGATAAGTGCTATTTGAAACCATCGCTTTAACTTCATACTAATGTTTTCCTGAGGTGCATTTTCTTTAATTATTAAATACCACCTAATTCCAAGTACAGTCGTATCCTAAGTTTGATGGATACGTAACAGACATCTTCCCTGACAAACCTAACAGTGGCAGTCAAGCCATATTTTTGTTCCACCTGTAAGACCATCATCTGCAGGACTGACAGCAGCTGAAGTCAACATCTCTACATCCAAACACGCTAAGTGAGCTTTTGCTCAAATTAGTTTGGGGAGTTCAGGTGATACCTACAGAATTTGGACCCACACTGGGCGACTTCAAAATAGGCCTACGAACAAAAACCACCTCTTTTTCAATGGTGTTGTTCTGCTGTGGGTATGACTGAAGGCAATGTACTTAGCATTTCTGAATAGTCAGGGTGCTTACACATTTTCTTAAGGCTTTGCTATGGAAACTAAAAATTACATTTAACTGTCCTCAGTGAATGAGCTTGCCCAGCTCTGTAGAATCCTCTTTAACAAGACTAAAGTGTATCAAATTGTTTTCTTCTTTTTTTTTCCCCCAATATCATATTGGGCATGAAAACTGCTTCTACACACACTCCTGATAACTGATGTCATCCTTGTAATGCAAATTCATTATTCAAGAAAACATAAATGTAGCGCTAAAAGTTCTTCACTGAATTTCATGGTTAGTCTAGTACCAAAATATCCCTTTAAAAAAAAAAATTGGCCGACATGACGGAATTGGGAAGTGACTTCTTTTCTCAGAATGTGCCACATAGGTGGGGCAAGAAACCAGCTTCTGCGCTGGAGTTCTACCATTTGCCTTTGCCCTTTCAAATAGAGTTTGGGTTTTTTTTATGCAGCACTAAATCGTTATAAAAATAAATGCAAAAAAGTCTTAATGGTCACTTCTACACACATCTTAGGTTCCCTGCTCAACGGTACTATCACGGTAACGATGGAAAGAAGGATGGATGAACACTATCAAGAAAACATACAACAGGTAGAAATCATGTGACAAACATTTGTCAAAGAAATGTCTAGTCCCAGAGTAAAGTAAGCAACAGTAACTATTTCACTTTCAAAAGGTTTCCGAGAAGCATCTTACCTGTCATTGACAAATGTCCATGCCATCTGAACCAGTTTTTGAATTTTGTTTTTGTCTCCTGAAAAACCATCAGAAAAGTTGTAAGACATGAAATCACGCAGGACAAACAATGTGGAACAGAATATTCTTGCACCGTTAATGTAAATTAAGTTCTGAAAATGAATAACAAGCATTACTTGCTCACCCTGCAATATTTTACCTTTGAGCTGTTTGGCATACTTGAGAAGAAACTGATATGGATGCTCCACTTGCAAATCAAACTTTATTGTCTGCAGTAAGATTCTTTCAAGGACCATCACTTCTTCCTAGAGAATATTACCAGGTAAATGCAATATTTGTGAGTAAAAGAAGGAATATTTTATGCTGGTATAAAGCATGACTACATAGCATCTCCAGGCAAACATGCTTGTCTGCTTTTGCTTGATGAAGGTCTGTGTGCAAGGGGAACAGAGATCTCTCCAACTTAAAACATTATTTTAAAACCAGATACTTTTTCTGCACATTTATTTGAGTCAGGAGAGCAGATGTGGTGTTTAAAATTCCTTTTCCTACATGGAGGAAAGGACAGAAGCAGACACAGCATGAAAGTGCCAAATATACAAAATCACAGCAAAAGGCTAAGCTCTCGCCACATCTCTCCCGAGTTTCAGATCCTTCTGCTATTTATAATGCCAAATTTTGAAAGCAGCATAGTTTTGCTAAGTCAAATACTCTAAACAGGAAACTTCTCAATACTTTTGAGATTTGGTTCTCTTTAAGATTTGTCATTATCTGCTTCCTAAAAAGACATTAAGCCTGTCAAATATGACTTCATGACATTTCTAGTTCTGACTGGAATTACTTGACTTTAATCTGCAAAATAACATCAGATTTTAGAGGAAACCAAAAGTAAACTTTTTAAACAAGGAATTATCCTGGTAGACTCTCAAAGGTTTGTACTGTACTTGTACTGACAAGAATATTTTCACAGTTACCCATCACATTACCCAAAAGAGCCATACCTGCATGCTGAACATACACTTTAATTTAAAACAACTGAAAATCAGACAGTGTTTTAATGAATGTAGGACACTTTGCTGGAGTACAAGAAGATGAAATCAATTTCAACATGAGTATTTTTACCTTCGGGTCATCCCCAAACTGTCCAAATTGTACATCATTTAGCAAGCTACGAGCTGTTTTAATTATATCTTTACATTTCTTCGGTGTTTCTTCAACTTTTCCTGCTAGGAAAAGACAGCAGGCTCCTGTCACCTAAAAAAGAAAGTGCTTTCAAAAAAGTGCTTGCAATATAGTATAGCATTGTAAAAGCACTGTCAGTTTCCATTAACAGTTCTGTAGAGGTTTCCCCAGGAAAAGCTTAACAAGCATATTAATTTCTATATATATAATTGTGTTATAGTGATAATGTACAGCTTTACTTCCTCAAGGAAAAAAAAAAAAAAAAACCAGGATTCGGAGGACTGTCTGTTTTACACATCATTATTTCAAGGTCAGAAACCCAAAGCAGAATTTGCATTGGGTCAGCACGGTCCCTCAAGCAGTTTTAAGATGGCATTACACTTTTTTTTTTTTTCCTGTTAGCTAATACAGAAGCACCAGAACTATAGTTATTCTTTCTAAAGAACAGTATCAGCAAGACATAACTGCAAGGTCAATATAAGTATGTTTCTAAGCATAAATAGAAATGTGTAAACAAACAATAACAGTGTATTTTAGGCTGTAACGATTAAAAGATAAAATGCTTATTTTCCATCACTCAGAGCAGTGGCCAGTAGTAGTACCCATGTGACTTATCACCATTTTATCTAATCCATGTCTAGTGCAATCACGGTATTAAGCCATCGATATTGTAAATACTTACATATCTTGGGAATTGTTTGAAGGAATGAAACATATAAAACCGATGGAAATAAATTATTCCGGTTGCTAGAGTATCATAATGTCTGTGGTGCAGAATAAGGACTTTCTAACAACATAAAACAAATTTAAAACCAAACACGCACAAAGGAAAAGATACTTGATACAGCAGAACATCTCTCAAGTAACTGTTGGTTCAATGACCAGTTAGAAAAAACTGCAAGTAAAACAGGAGTTTTAGAGAAAAAGCCACAAAACCCCCTAAGGCTGTGTAAATACTATGATTCAGCCCAGATGCAGTTGATACCTAAAGTGTTTATTGGAAGTGTGCAAAGTCCCCATCGTGTTTACAGGAGGATCCACACGAGGTCACCCTCCTGTTAAGCCCCTTCAGAGAAGGTCAAAAACACCAGTAGATACATTAAGGAACAGGACAGCTACCACTTCACATTGAAGTGTTGGTGGAAGGTTACTAACTATTCACACCTACAAAGGCAAACAAAATCTGAACATTCTCCCTACTCTTCTCTTTAATGAGAAGGGTAAAATCTCATCTTCACCAAGTTTTATTAAGCAAAGAACTGAGGAGATTAAAAGAAGCATGGGAATATAAGAAGCAAAAAGTTTAAGTGGCAGTCTATGAGAGAGTGGACAGTGGGGAGATTTGACTAATACATACAAGGTTGTAAATATCAATCTAAACAAAAAACTCCAAAAACCCAAGAGTGTGGAGGTAGAGGTTAGAAGCCTCAGAGGCAAAACATGTAGAAAAATCAATGCAAAATTCAAAATCTGAGAAGTAACATAGATTCATGGAGTAAGAGACCGACTTCCATAACTGACAAGCCTGTACCACCTTACTTCTCTGTTGCCACACGGGTTCAGTTGGAAACTTGTTTACCCAATGAATGGACAAAAATTGTGTAGGAACACATCACATCTAAAGGCAAGTAAACACAAAAAGATTTTTGATTAATGATCAAGAAACATCTGAACATGTAACTATGCCCATGACATTTCTTGCACATTTCACACTGAAAATTCCCATTCATCACAGCACTTCATACCAACATGAGTTTAAAGGATACAGCCCTAAACGTGTTCCCACATCGAATATGAATCTGGCCCCTTCCCTGCGGTATCGTGCCTCAGTAGCTGGATCAAGCCCTTCTAGCTGTGATGGTGTATGTGCCAAATCTTTCTTATCCCAGTACCAGCATGGCTTTGTATGGTCCAGGTTTGCCAAGTTTACAGAAGGACTGGAATTTTCTTTGTTCTCCTTCATTTATTAAAACAGAATTGTTCTTGCTTTTTAAAGTTTTCAAAAAGGAGATCTTCAGATAGTTGCCTCAGAACCTTTAAAAAAAAAAAAAACAAAAGGATTTCTTTAAAAATGTAAGGGACTTTCCCTCCTACCCCCACTCAAAGATGAGTAAAGAGGAATAGCGTTCAACTTTGCCCACTGGAAGGGAATTTTCTATGCTCAGACAAGTAGTATTTAACCTTGCTCTTATCCTCCCCACACGCTGCAAATTCAATTCAAAGACACAGACATAGGTTACCTTTGCTATTACCTGTTTAATAAAGAAACTTCAAGAACGCATCATCAACAATATCTGCTACTTCTTAGCAGAACAGCTTTCACCTACTTTATCCACAAAATAAGGAAAAAATTCAGTGCTGGTAGTAGCAAGATTTGAGAAGTTGCAGGGGGATCAACTCACTATTCGTAAACAGGAAATATATTCATTAGATAGTCTGCATAGCAATTTAAATACCCACTTGGTCTCCTGAGTATCCCTGAGTGGTAAGTTAGCAGCAACCATGAGGCAGAAACCTTTGTAAAGTAGTCTGTAGTTGCATTACTTGAAGAAAAACGGGCAAGACGGCATTTAAAATCGTCCCCAAAACAAGGCAGTTGATTAACATGCTCTTTTGAGTATACTTTCCTGTACTTACCAGCACTTCAGGTGTGTATATTTACATCAGAAAGCTCTGCAGGCAACTTCCTGGTGTGTGAGTTATGACTGATGTTCAGCCATGCCTCAGTTTAAAGAAAGAGTTCAGACTGCCTTGCTGCCTTTATTTTTCAGGCACAAAGCTACTCTTACTGTAACCCAATCAACTACAGATACTGTGCACAAATTACCGCAGTCACCTGCAGAGGTTTGCATAACAAACAGCGATTAACATATGATGCAATACATTTGCTCTATGCAAAGCGGAGAAAGATCCAAACTTAAAACTCTTCAAATTAAACTGGTGATTTCCCAGGCGTTTCCTTTTTGAAAATAGAAGAAAGATCAAACGAACTGCCAGAAAAAAACGCTGCATTCAGTCTCTCAGTTTCACAAAGTTTCTCAGAAAAAAGGAAACCGGCTTCTGTTCCAAGTTGGTTTTGGAAAAACCTTCCACACTACTGGTAGTGGTGCTAGAGCAATGCGATTTGTCACAAACAGGCGAACGGCTACTCGCAACTATTTCCAGAACCAACAAAAGAGCGCCATGCCACAACACGTTCCCATCATATTTACTAAGAAAGCATTATTTTTTTACAGTTGTTACTGTTCTTCCCTGCAAGTTATTTTTCTTCATAACGTCTTCGAGGGTTTAAACCCCGAGTGTCCGAAAATCGCCGACAAGCGACAAGACTCTCTTCTGTAAGCGGCAAAAGCATTCCGAATACAAAACCAGCAATAAGAATCATCAATCTGTAAAATTCCCGAACTAACCGCCTCGAGCATCCCAATCCAAACCGCAATGACCCAAAAGAATAATCAAAGTTCTTCTGCCTTTTTACGCAGCCTATTAAAAAAGAGGCTCCAGAAGCTCCCTCCCGACTTTTTCACCCCCT
>NW_010245209.1:0-477 GCF_000690775.1 Eurypyga helias | reverse complement strand
CTTGGGAACCAGGCCAGGCCGCTCACTGCGTCATCACGCCGACGTCATACGAGCGTACGCGCACTGACGGAGCTCCTGCTCCCTAGCGGCCAATGAGAAGCGGTCCGTCGTCTTGGAGCAGACCAATCAGAAAGCTGGGGGAAGAAGAACCCTACCTTACCCGAACAGCCGGCCAAGCACCCAGCTCCATCCCCCACAGCCACCAAACCGACGGAGGTTGTTACGCTCCTCCCATACACGGCCCAACCGCCACGAGGCTGCCGGTGCCTGGGGAGGCGCTCGCTCCCCACCCCGGCCTCCCCTTTCCCTTCCTCTTCTCCCCAGGCCCCGGGTCTCGCCAGCGGGCGACTCGAGAAGCAGGGCGACCCCGGCCACCGGCGCCCCACAGCCCCACGCAGGTGCGGCGCACTCACAGGCCACACGTGGGAGAGGAAAGCCCACGGGAGCGCAGAGCCTCTAACGACAGCGCAGCCTCCG
>NW_010245208.1:0-9769 GCF_000690775.1 Eurypyga helias | reverse complement strand
GTGCCCGCCCCAGAGCCCGCCGCCCGCAGAGGGCAGCCCCGGCCACATGGCTCTTCCCCCGGGCCCTGGCAGCCCCGAGGCCGCCCTGTGCCCTCCCTTCCAGTGCCGGCAGGACGAGGCCTCCCTCACCCTGCTCCTGCATGTGCCCGGCATCCAGCCCCAAAGCCTCAGAGGGGACGTGGGCACGAACCACTACAGCCTCCGCTTCTCCAGTGACACTGGCACCTATGCCCTCTTCTTACGGTTTCCTCCCGCTAACAGGCTGGCGTCCCCCGAGAGCAGCGTTAGCGTGTCGGCCCACAACGCTGCCGTCGGGCTCGCCAAGGCCTCCGGCAGCACTGGGCCCTGGGAGAAGTTCTGCTTCGGCCTTGACGCCTCCGCTCTGCAGGTAACGGCTTCAAAATGGCAGGGCTGGTGCGTCACGTTGCCCAGAGCGCCACGGCTTCTCTGCGGTGTGTGACTGGGGCCGGTTGGATTCGCTGATGAACGACGTGTCAGGGAGCTGTTAGGTGACCGGTCAGAGTTCAGAAGTTGGCAGTGACGGAAGCTGCTTCCCTCGGCTGTTACCAGATGGAAAGGGAACGACCTAATTAGCGCTCGTCTCGTACGAGCAGCGCGAAGGTCACGTCACAGAGCTGACATCTTTGTCCTTGGAATTGGAATGACTTCTGGCTCCCGCTGATTTTTTTCTTACGGGAAAATGTGATGATGAGTGAAAACGGAGCCTGCCCTTAGTTGTTAGTGTTAGCTTTTAAAACCGTGCAAATGGCTCATGCAGCCTATTGATGAGGAGATAGGAGATGTTTATAATACACCAGATGTACACACACACGTACGGTGTCATGAAATGCAGACGTGTGGGTGGAGTGTACCTGTATTTTGGGGCAGAACTCCCGTTCACAGCCGCAGGTTAGTTGAGAGCAGTACAGCCAACAGCAGCTGTGACCTGCTCTCAACTGCTGTGTGGCTGGCCTTCATCTCCTTACCCCCCTGAATACAATTCTAGTTTAGATGTTTGATTATTTTATGGGTCGTTAGGCAGCGATGCTCCTTGAGGTGGGCATGCCTGCTCAGAACTGGCAGCGTCCCCGCAAAGGGATGACTCTGCACTCTTGCTGCAGGAAGTGCTCGCACGGGTTTTGTGGAGTTGTGTGTTACTCTGTCAGCTCAGTTTCAAATAATTCATCGTGAGCAGGGATTAAGGCTGCACAATTCTTGTGTAACCTTTCAGCTATGTGATTTGGAGTTTATCTTTATTTTAGAACAATAAAATTCTTTGCAGCTTGGATCACGTACCATGGGAGTGCAGGTCCATAAAACTGCCAGGCTTAAAGTCTGTCCACTGGGGTAGTGGCTTGGAGTATCTTAATTGCTCAACCCCTACAATTAGAAAATACCCCAGGTTTCTGAAAGAGATCCGTTTATCCAATTAATGTTTGTACAGCTGAATTTTCACATCTTATTTCCCACTTAGCAGGCTGCATACCTTTTCTGTTACAGCAACTCCTCTGAAGGAGGAGCTGATCATTTTGGGTAAGTAGCGAAGATGATGAATTAATTGAAAACTGCTGAACTGTTTGCAGTGCGTTTCCTTCACTCTTACCAGAGCAGGAGCCTGCAGATCTGTGCAAGTGGGTCCACAAAATGTTTAGCACTACTGTTAATTGATGTGATCGAGTACTGGGTGATAGTGTGATGTCAAATATGCCCTCCTGCAATTTGCTGCCAGTTTTCTGTACAGGTACCAAAGGCATGGGGTAGGCACTGCAGGCCTTTTATCCTCTTTTTCAGATAGTCTGAATATCCATCTCTGCATCATGGCGTGTGTCCGTGTGCTTGCTTGTTGCTTGATGGCATGCAGGTCTAAATACAGGTTTTAAGAGAAAACAACCACTTTCTGTGGTTCCACGTGGGGCTATAGCTGCAAATTCAGTTTGGGAAGAGGAAATTCTGCTCCAGTATCTCTTCAGTGCTGAGACTGATGGTCATTTCTGCATGCTTTGACCTCAGCCTCATGATTGAAAGTGCATTTGTTATTATAAGTTGTTAAAAGGGCATGCAGTAATGGGATTTTTGTGAGTTAAAAAACCTTTGAATGTGCTGAATTTGTTATATATTGCAAAATGTTTTGGGTGGAGTAGGAGAAGGAGATTTTAGCATTAGTCATAGGCCTCCCAGCCATTCATTCATGTAGCAGACTAAAAAAAAAGATTGATTTCTTCTGGGGTGCAGTCCTTTTGGATAACGGGCCTGCAGATTGAAGCAGCTGTAATTATCTGAAGTCGTTCGTTCTGTTTGCCTTTTTTTTAAACTGTGCCATTTCCCGAAAGTGCCTGTGCCAGCGCTGATAGCTGCATTCACTCAGAGTGAAGTGAGAAAAATTAATATTTAATTAGAGCTGCTATTATATGCTGTCTTCTGTCCATTAACTCTTTGCTCGTGGTAGCTTCTCTTCCACTTCGGTTGATTTCTTCCGTTTGCCTGCTGTCGTCTCTGGCGTTTTTCTTCTGTGCATCTCGTCGTGTAAATCAGAGCTACGGTTCTCGCGTTGAGGTGTGCAAGGAGTTGCATCAGTTTGGGAGCGCACACAGTAGCAGTGCCCTGTTTAATCACTCCAGGGAGCTTTCGGTGGCCTAGGTGGGCAGGAATTTTATCACACGTCTCCCAGTTGTGCCGCTCTCTGCTTGTTTGCAATCTCATCTCCCACAGGAGCTGTTGCCTGAGGATCATGTGTGGCAAAAGATGCAGCCGGTGTTTTTTCCAGATATGAAATTCCTACCCCGCTACCTTCTGGGAAGTTACCCCCTCCTGAAGGCCAGAGGTTTCTGTGCTGTGGAGAGATTCCTCACTGGATTAGTTACTTGAGAAATCTGCCCAACTCCGCACGAGTGGGGATAACAGCACCCTGTTAGTCTGCCTGCCTAAGTGCCTCCCGCAAACCTGCCAAACAGCCAGGAAATGTGTTGATGGTACCTGTTTTCTGCATAAGCAGCATGCGCCTCGTCCCCGGACTGTGATGTAGTGCAGTGCGTATCGCCTGATTCTGACCGCCCGCGCGCCTCCGCCCCGATCAACGCGTACGAGAACGCTGCTGCTAACTGCACAGCCCTGCCTTGCGCGCTTGTGGTGCTCCTGGTCTCGCACTGGCCTCTCTCCTGGCCAGAATTTGGTCTGATACAGATATTGGTAGAATGAGTTGAGCTTGTCCTTAGGACACTGTTCTTGAAACAGACTTTCCAGGATCGGTTTTCCTTTTGCAGTCAGATACATTTGAATCCCTGCTGAAGGATGATATATTTAGAGCTCAGTTTCCATAGATGCTGAGCAGTCTGAATTCCCACCCCAGCAAGCGCTTATTTTCAGCAAGTCTTTGCAGTGCAACAGTCCTCCGCGGACTTTAACTGTGTCATTGCAGGTATTCCTGCGTTTGGCAGCTCTTGATACCGCTTTCCTCTTACCACTTTCCCATACAAGAGATAGCCAGCTCTCTGCTAACTCTGGGTTATCAGGAGTCACAGCCATTGCTTCTCTTTCTGAGTCGTTTCGCTCCTTGGCTAAACCATAAGGTCCACACACTTGTTACAGTAAGCAGAAATCCTATAAAAATAAAGATCCCGTAACTTTGGACTTGGTAGACCAGGGGTCGTGCATCTCAGGGATTTTGAAATGCGTCTTTTGACCCTGTCCTTGTGCTCAGTCACTCTACCAGAGAACACGCAGTGTTGACCTTCCTGCAGGGCTTGCTCCAGGCCCTGTTTTTCCAGAGGGATAGAGACTCATCACCTAAAAAGTTGCCTTCACCATTTGGTCTTTGCCTCAACAGGACCAGCTGTGGACTGTGCCCCCTCCATCATCCACTAAAGCCTTTGACATTTCTTGTTTCCATTTGTTTAAATCCTGGGAGCTGAGGCTTAGGAAACCCTTGCATCAGAGAGTTGCCCTGCATTTTAAGACAACAGAGCCTGGGGAGTAAATGATGAAAAAGAATGGTTGAGAGTTAAATAACCATTAATAAAATTTGTAAGCCTGCCAGGCAAGGTTTCCGAGAACAACGTGTCCCAGAATGTCCCGGTTTACAGCAGAGCTGGAGTTGGGAAATTATTGAAATCGTGCCTGCGTAAAGCACTGTCTTTTCATGTTTGGTCTCGTGGGATTAAATGCTCAATTCTTAACAGACATAAACCCCAGTTTTCTGGTGGGTGTTTCTGAACTACCGACACTTGGAGGCTCAGTCATACCAGCACGTGAAACAAGTTCAGTAGATAATTAATCCTGCCTGCAGTTTTTGGGTTCTGTGTGCTCATTTTCATGTGATTAGCAAACGATCGGTTAAAGTAGTAATTCCCTTTCAGGCTGACCCACACCCTTCCCACCCTTCTCAGTGGGCTGAGGTGAGTTTGTTCAGAGGACGTGCGCTCGCTCCCCTCCTGGGATACCCCCCTCGCTGGGGAGGGAATCTCTGCAGCCAACCCATCCCTTGTGTAATAAAAACGCGTGTTCTCTGCTGGAGAATATTAAGATTTAACTCACATAAACTCCCGCGGGGCTCCAGAGGACAGCAGGGAGCAAGGTTTCCTTGGCTTTACTATGCATTGAGTTTATGGGTTTTTAACATTTACAGTATTAAAAAAATCCTGCACTAAACATTCGTGGTTGTTCATGGTTTGAACTAGGCACGGGTTACGCTGTGTGTGAGATCACTTAACGTAGGCATCTGAAAGGGAGTTGCACAGCTGCACAAAAGCTTAGTTGAACCTCTGTGCGCGTGTTGATGCCTTCATGGAGAATGTTTTAGATGGGTGTGCTACTGAGCATAAAAAAAAAGGTGTGACTTTTTCTGCTTGGCACAGCCACCAGCGCCTTGTGAAGGCGAAGCTCTTGTCGCTTTTCCCTTCGTAAAGCTGCCGGTAACGAACGCTGAAGCCCTGTGCCCGCTGCACGCGCTGACGGACTCTCACGTGTTCTTCTCTAACCCCTCGACTTGTCTTCTGCTTTGGCAGCAGGTAATGCTGCGGGGCACCTCCTCCAAGACAAACACCTGCTGCGACCTGTTTACACAAAAAAAAAAACCATGGGAACAATATTATTTTTAGTTGTCTTTCCGACGGAGGGACTGTCAGTAACTAATCCTCTCGTTATCTCACTGAACACGGTATTGTCTCGTATGTGCTGTCAGCTCTATTGCTCCTGAGCAGATCCCGTGCTCTCCAGCCACGCTGGACATGTGCCTGGCGTGGGGCTGATGAGAAGTAATCCGTGGGTGGCACAGCTACGTTGCTCCCAGCACTGAGAGTGTGCACAACAGGCCGTGGGCTAGGTGGTTCGTGTGGGCACGCTGCTCTGGGCCGTGCTGGGGCCATCCCCGTGCTCTGCGATCCCAGAATTGGGCTCTTGTGGATAAATGTATTTCTGGGTTTGAGAGTCGGCCAAACGTGAAACTAGAGAGCTGTGTTGGGAAGAAAAAGGTACACTGATGTTTTAAGCCTATGCCACTTTTCAGGGAGAAATCCGGACCGGAGAGCTGAATGGATGCTGCAGTACGCTCACAAGCCCAGAGGTGCTGGGTTTTAGCTGGCTGGGGCCAGATTAACGGCTGCGTCTGGCTTTTGCCCTTATTTCCGAGCTGGTTTGAGTTGCGTTATGTACTTTGCAAGTCAGGGTTCTAATTTTCAATTTCTAAGCTACTATAAAGAGTTAATATAATAGTTAGGGGTCACTTCTTAGAAGATAATGCTAGGGCTTAATCACAACAGTTTATTTTTGGTTCAGTTAATTCTGTGTTCGGTGTTTCAGGACTCTTGGCAAGTTTTTTGGGAGGTCAGAGAAGGACAGAAAAGAGGAACAGAACAAATTTAATTGTTTCACCTCTTCCCCCCTCCAAGTAATCTTTTTTCCCAAATGACATTAAGAAATGCAGCTTGCTTCTGCTATAGAAGAAACTAATTCCTGAATAACCTTTAAATGGTACATATATTATGGGAATAACGTTATGACAGGAAAACATTATTAACCCATGAAAGCGTCTTTTGAGCTGTTAAATCTTTGCAGTCATGAGTACCTTATAAAAGTTGTCACCCCCAGTACAGGTGCTTTCACTCCCCAAAATGAGCTTCACATTCTCATGCTGAGCTGGTTTGCGGTGGGCCCCTAGAAACCGAGAGGCCAGGAGATCCCTAGGCCCAGGTTCCTTTTCGTACTGGCATCAAGCTTCTCATCACAGAGGACATGCAAATCATTCAAACCTGAGATCTGTCCAGCTTTAAAAACTGTAAGTCGGGATGGTAACTGGCTATGAGTTTGGAGAAAGTAGTGCAGAACAAACGGAGCGCTAAGGGGGGGGGACTGGCTTTGTGCGGTATCTGCCGGCGTTGCTGCCGCTGTGCGATACGAGGACGGTTTGGAATGGTGAAGTGTTTTCCTGCTAACGTTTATGTTAATTTGGTCTCAGTTTAGTCACAGGGAAAAACGAATGTGTACCAAACAGCAGATGACAGTATGTGCAGGGAAAAACAAATTTATTTCGAAGTTGCTAAGAGAGTATCATAAATATCAGAAAATAAACTGTTTGAACTGAAGAATTATTTTACAGGGTTATTGAAATCATCTGCCAGATGGTTGTGCTCTGCTGCTTTTCCAAGCCAGAGCAAACAGGCTTTAAAATAAATTCCTGAATAATTTTTTTTCAAGGTCTGTGCTTTGATAACATCTGCAGTGATATAAATGCCTCGGCGTACACTCACTGTGAATGCAAAGTCTGAATTACAGTGGCTGTCTGAACAGGCGAACGATAATCGTTCTATTGATAACAAACAGGGGTGCTTGTGCGTACGGCGCAAGGTGCAGTGATTTATGGCAGGCCGCTGAGGAGTGCTGTGATAAAATTTTAAATACTCGCTTGAAACGTAAGGGCAGTGGGCTGGGAATCTGGCGTTGGGTTGGTGGGGAACCTGGTAAAATTGGTTTATAGTAATTAGTCAGGATGCTGGGAAAATGGTCACAAGCAGTTACTTGTTATCCTCGTGGTGTGGTGAAGGAAGGCCTTCCGTCCAGTTTTTCTTCTTTAACGGTATTTTCTGTGAAGTAAACAAATTATTTTGCTTTTAGTCAGGGAGAAAACCTTCAAAATATTTGTTGGGCCTGTTGCCAAAGCGCAAAGTCACGTTTGTGTCGAGGATGAATATGTATCACTCCCTCCTGTAGCCATGGTTCACGGGCAGCGCTGGCACTCGCCCCCCAGACGTGGGGAGGCCGTTGCTGTACGGATTGCTCTCAACCTCACGTTCATGAGTAAGGGTCCTCGTGGTTTTCTTTGTTGTATCTGCCTTGGTGTGTGTAAACCGTCTCCTGCTATTTCAGAAATGCTTCCGTGAAACTGTGCCTGCGTTTTCCTGGGACGCCGGTCCCTTTGCCGACGCCGTTTCTCCACGGCGCTGACTTTGGAGGCAAAGGCTCTGCACCATCTCCAGGTGCCCCTGTGGTTGAAGTCGCTTCAGGTGCAGCAATCTAAGGATGCCATATGTTGAGACAACAGAAAACTTTTCATTACCTGTTGGCTTTTCAAGCATCTCCTCCTCTGATTCCCGTACCTGCCATTTCTTTTTATCGTTCCGGTGCGTAAGGTGAGCCAGGTCAGGCACCAACGTTGTTAGGAGCGCAAGTGCACAGGAAGAGCCCTTTCACAAAAGGCTTGTGCTCTCACTAGATAAAACAGATGCAAGTTCAGAGGGGAAAAAAGACTCTCTTCACCATTTTATACAGGAAAAATGGAGGCAAAGAGGTTGCTCACAGTTATAGCAGTCCAGGAGAAAGCAGAGAATTGAAGCAAGATTGCTGAGACCCAAACCCCACAGTGGTTCTTTTCCCAAAGGGGTGTTGAGATGTGGAGAACCTGTAGCAGTTATTTTGGATGAAAACCAGAAATGAAGCCTGTTTGTTTTGATTTTTTTTTTTTTTTTTTTTTAAATCCTCACTGAAATGGTGAGTCTCCAGCTTTTAGGAAAATGTTCTTGCTCTTAAAATGAAAAGTGGGGTGTGAAGGAATGGAGGTGACAGCTAAAGGTGAATTATTGACAGGTGACCAATTTCTCAGTGCGGTGAGTCGAGTTGTTGTGCTGGAGCCAAGGTGCTTTGCTGCACTTCCCTTCGAAGCGAAGGTAGGATACCAGAGTGGGCTGAGCCACCGAAAACCCCGCAGAAGGGAAGTTGAGCTGTTCTGTCTGTGATAACGTGAGCAAAGCGACGCGTTTCCACCTCCACAAGTATCTCCTGTGCTGCCCAAGGCCTTGGCAGTGATCTAGTTCATGCGCTGGTGGGACTTGCGGTGCTGCGCAGATTTTTGTGTCTGTACTCCCGGCCTTGCTTCGTTGACGCCTTCTCTTGAACTCTGCAGACTGTTTCTGCGAGCTTAAACCACTGCCAGGGTCCCTTTCTGGCAGGCAGGAAAGGAAGAAACGCGAGGCAGGAACTACTTTAGGCTTTGTATACAAAAAAAAAGGGCAAGAAGTGTGTGTTACTGCAGGGTTGTCTGTCAGGGCAACCCTGCTGTAGTTTAATCTTTCCACAAACCATCTCAGCATCCAATGTTGGATGTTTGCCTGGATTGTAATCTTTCTGGATAGAAAATGAATTCAATCCTCTGGCTTTGGAAACCAGCGATAGGGATGTTATGACTTTCCATATTGTGGTTTCTAATTTAAATAGTGATAAAGTAGGATGCTGTTTTATTTTTCCCCATGTAGAATTATGTTTTTTAGGATGACAGTTAAATTTTGTACCTTAGACACAGCGCGGCATCTGGCTGTGCATAAGGCTACATCCACAGGGGGCCAAAAACGTGCAGAATTGCCTTTTTGCTTCTCAGTCTGCAAGATGTCAGTGATAATTGAATGTACCCTCTTGTCAACCCAGTGAAAGAACTGGACTGAGAAATTTGGGTATGACTTCAAGTAGAAGGTTTGCTACTTTTCTCTGATATTTCCAATTAAACAGTTCATTGTCCAACAGGAAAGGGAATTCACAGAACATAAGAATAGTCCTCGAGGTGCAACCCTTTTTATTGTGCCAACACCTGTCCTTACGCACACCCTACAGCGGACGATTTATGAGGACACTGAGGACAGGGCACTCTGCAGTTCTTATGAAAAAGCTCCTCCGGGTTGTATTTTAGGACCTTTAATTACCTGTAACTGATTTAAATCTTAAACCTGTAGCCTTTGTATACACGTTGTTTGTGAACTGCATATTCACAGCCTCAAAACATGTCCCGGGTTGCTGTCTTGAACTGTGGATACCTCTTCGTGTCTTCCAACTGGTGCTTGCGGCTGCCTAGATGGAGACGTGAGAAGCCTCCGGGGATGGATGTGAAACGGATGCAGCCATGCCTTTTCATAGCTTTCGCTTTAGAGGGTCTGATGTTGAAAGTGGGAGGTTCAGAGATCCTGCAGTGACAGTCCAAGGAGGTGTTTGCGTTTTCCTGAAGTAAATAATAACTTCAGTTGAAGTTTTAGTTTCCTAAAGCAAAGAAACAAATCCATAAAAGGATTAACACCTTCCTGGTGTTAAGATGGGTGAAGACGGTGGAATGAATTCCTCAGAAGGCATCTAAATCTATCAGTCACGTATCAAAAGAGAAACCATGGGTGTTTTACCTTGATGCAGATTTGTATTTTAAATCAAAATGAGCTGAGCAGGGGTCTTAATTTCTCCTCCATTCCTGAATGTCTGGCTTAGAATTCCTCTGTCGAGACGAGTGTGCGGAGAATCATAGAAT
>NW_010245207.1:295-653 GCF_000690775.1 Eurypyga helias | reverse complement strand
TTAGGAAAAATTTCTTCCCAGAAAGAAGTCAAGCTGTCAAGCACTGGAACGGGCTGCCCAGGGAGGTGGTGGAGTCACCATCCCTGGAGGGATTTAAGAGATGTGTAGATGTGGTGTTTAGGGACACAGTTTAATGGTAGATTTGGCAGTGTTAGGTTAATATCGGATTTTCCAGTGTAAAAGATTCTATGGTTCTACAGTTCTCCTAAATAAAGAGTTCAGGCATGTGAAATGTGATGCAGATTCTGCTAGGGAGTGAAGCACTCCCGGTGCTGAAGTCCTTTTGTGAAGCTACGAAAAGGCTGGGATGCTTGAACACCCGTCTCTTTTTCCAGTGGCACCAGCTGCGCTAACCCAA
>NW_010245207.1:0-239 GCF_000690775.1 Eurypyga helias | reverse complement strand
CCCCCTGCCGCCACAGACCTTCACCCCAACAACATGACAGTTTGAGAGGAGTCGAAGGGAACAAGCAGCCCCTGCTGCAGACTGCTGCCCGGCCGGGGTTCATCAGCCCTCCAGCTGATGCCCTCAAGGGCTGGAAACCTCTTGGTCTTTGTTATTTTCTGCACAAGAAGGAATCGGTCCGTACCTGCGTAATAGCGCCTCGTTTGCCCAAAATGCACTGAGCAAACCTCCCGGATGCC
>NW_010245206.1:0-5468 GCF_000690775.1 Eurypyga helias | reverse complement strand
TAGAGGTGTTCGCTGGGAGGTGGTTCCTGCCGTGCCTAAAAATTGTGCTTCTGCAGCATCTGAAGCAGCGGGGTAACTTTCAGTTCAGTGCGAGATGGGCAGCGTCCGTAGTTCCGTCTCTCTTGGACGGGTACGCGAGAGCGGAACAGCTCAGTTCTCCAAATCAGAACCCATCAGCCCTCCAGAAAGCGGATGAGATGGTGCTAGTCTCTGCTTCACATCCAGATGTGCCTCATCAGGGTGCATTTGGCTTTCAGACTTGCATGGGCTTTCTCCTCGAGAAGAGATTATTTTGCTCTGTTGTATATCATCTTCTATTTGACCATCCTCATCCTGGCACGTCGACCAAAATAAGCTTTGATGCTCTGTGAGATGAGAGCGAGACATTCTGCAGATGTGATGGTTTAAAAAAACAACCCCCAAACCACCATACTCCAAGAAACAACAGACACCGGAGGCAAGTTAGGTATGCTTGTTCGGTTTTCTGGTCTGGGTTGGCTCCCGTGTGGCGGTGGGCATGTCTGTTGAGCGTTTTAAGAACGTAGTTTCTAAATGCCCTTACAAAATCAACATTTCGGATTTCATTTTTGTTGGCCGCTGAACTTGCAGGCTGTCAGCTTTTGTCCCTGGTATTTTTGGAGCTGGTGTATGATGTGGAATAGCCTGCTGAAGGAGGAACACTCTGTGTGTGGTGAAAAGTGAGGCTAAACTAAATGCTTCGGGGGGTTATTTTGAAAGCACGGGTGTTCAAGGTGAGGGAGCATACAGAAAGCTACCTATTACTATTTTTAAATGCAGATGTATTTTTTTATCCATCTAAAAGCTGCTGTTTGCCTTGACAAGGAGATTTGGCTGGAAACTAGTGGCAGGTGTAGTGCAGATACACAGGAGTTACTTCCCTTCCCCTTTAGCTGAAAAAGCATCATCTCTTGTTTTGTTGCTGGCGCCTGGGTAGAAGCAGGCAGCTTCAGTATAATCGAGAATTGTTGGTAAACGGGTTTGCATGCGCTCTTAGTGGATGTGCTGCATCGTATTAGTGTAAATTTGCAGGGAATCACGTTTGTTTGGATTGAACAAATGCAAGAGTGAAGGCCGTTTTGAGCAAGTTAACTGGTACTTGGTTGTCGAAGTTTTATGGCTTACCCAAAATCGCTTCAGAGCAACAGTTGTCTCTCAATTCATTTAAGCATTGCAGCAGAAGTTGTGAGAAGTTATATAGCACATAGAAGCGCCTTCAGGATTCTGTTTTGGCATCCAAGGGGGAAGGCACAGAAATCTACACCAGGAAAATTATCCTGTAGCCTGGTAGGAGTTTCTGCAGTAAATACACTGAGGAAAGAGGACTATTTGCTCACCATACGAACTGGTTAATACGCATACATTTCACAAGCTCTAGAACATAATAACATGAAGTACTAGGGTGGCACAGAAAGCAAGTTCTGAATCCCAGTTTTATGGAAATCTGTTTTTTGTATCAATTTCTGCTTTCTTCTGTCCTCTGCCATTTCTTTCCTTCCCTCCTCCAGGGTTTTAAAATACTTACCCTTGCAAGAGGAGAGGTTTCCAGAACAATTTGTGTTATTTTTCTAAACAAAATCAACAGTGAACTGAAACAAAACCTAGATTTTGTAATTGTAAATGTTGACTGCGATACACGTCTGTTGTTAAAAATTAAAAATCAAGAATCATCCTGCAGTTACATACAGGTGAATAAAGCGAACATCTGAAAGGGCTTGGTGAGGTGAAGGCTGGTGCTTTGCCTAGGAAACAACTTGTGTGAAATCAATCTATGAGTTTAATGCGATTCTTTTTCTCTCCGAATGTTTATCTGTAACCAACATAAACATTTATGATTCTTAGGTATTCAGTTTCTAACTTTGGTGACTACAAAGCATCCTTCCTGAGCGTCTGACCTAGTTCTGAGTGTCAAAAATGCACCCAAGTGCTGTGCTCAGAGAGGCGATAGGCAATTGGAGGCTGCTGTTGAGTATGCTTGGAGAATCTTCTAGTAGAGTTTTTTTTCCAAAAGAGGAGGATTGGGTATCTTCAGAAATATTTTGAAACGTGTGGATGCCAAACTGCATTGCTCTTCATTGCAAGCTGTTCCTACTGAAGTGCAACAGGGGCAGCAGCAGCTGTCACAGCGATACCGCACCGTTGTGCACGTAATGCTGAAGTGACTGAACCTAATGATGATGGGTTTAATTGAAAAATTCTAATCCTGATAAATATGCCAAATGTGTAGATTCTGGGAGTTGGCTTATAATTCAGTTTGCAGATAGTGAGAGTAAATTACTTTTTCTGCTGTCTTTCCAAATATGTTTCGTCACGGTGGTAAAGCTGGTCAATGATGTTCTTGATTTAAGTCATCAGTATGGTACTTCTGGAATGGTATGATGGGCTATTCGGCCAAAAATAAGCTTTGATTTGTAATAAGAAAGATGTCAAAAGTAATAGTTTTTTAATAGTTTTAATTGAGCCTGTTTTAGAAAAATCACTTAGTCCTCTATGTTCTTCCAGTAGACTGAAATCCACCATAGAGTGTAAGATTCTTTCTGCAAGTGTGCGTATATAAGAATTTTTGGGGTTTTTTTGTCTCTTTTGTTAAACCGTATAACCAGTAACTGTACATTCAAAAATAAGCTTTGATTTGTAATAAGAAAGATGTAAAAAGTCATAGTTTTTTAATAATTTTAATTGAGCCTGTTTTAGAGAAATCACTTAGTCCTCTATGTTTTTCCAGTAGACTGAAATCCATCGTAGAGTGTAAGATTCTTTCTGGAAGTGTACGTATATAAGTATTTTTGAGGTTTTTTTGTCTCTTCTGTTAAACCATATAACCACTTTGATTTGTAATAAGAAAGATGTAAAAAGTCATAGTTTTTTAATAATTTTAATTGAGCCTGTTTTAGAGAAATCACTTAGTCCTCTATGTTTTTCCAGTAGACTGAAATCCATCGTAGAGTGTAAGATTCTTTCTGGAAGTGTACGTATATAAGTATTTTTGAGGTTTTTTTGTCTCTTCTGTTAAACCATATAACCAGTAACTGTCCATAATTCATATTCGTAATGCCTTTCAAAAATATTTTAAAACGACTGTCTGCATCACAGATACGGGAGATGTTTTTGTGGTTCAGTTTGAGTTCTGATTTGCTGGAAAAGTAGTAGTATCCATTACCTTAATTCCGTTCACGCTATTGCGTGTACGCCGTTACGTGGATAGTCCCAGAAGATGGTGGTGTTCTGATGGGCTTTAATTTAATTTAGGGAAAAAAAACCCAAACAGCTTTGTTTATTGTTGTTGATGCCGTTGTGTCGCTGAGGATGGATGAGACTTACAGTTCTTTTTCTTTTTAAAGAGCTGCGACCTGTCTGTGATCTCCGGTCGGCGTGAGGGGCGGATAGACCAGGATGCGCAAAGCCACGGGGTGTTAATAGGTGAGAAGAAACCAAATAACTGACAAACGTCAGCTGGTAACTGAGTAAGGAGTACACTCTCCTGACTCTGGGGTTTGTTTTCAGACTCGGTGTTGGGGATGCATCATGCAACACGCTCAGAAAAACCCCAGAGAAAGCTAATGTCTCATTTCTGTTCACCGTGGTGATTTGACAGAACGCTGCGGTGCTTATGTGTGGTGTAAATCTCTGTGAGCATTTAGGAAGTGTAGCCATCCTTCTGGCTTTTCAGGAAATATATTCCAGGTTCTACAGAATATCAAATCTGCCAAACCTATTTTTCTTTCAAACAAAAAATGATGATTATTAATGCTGTTTTAAAAACAAATGGTGAGCAGAGCCTAAAAATCTCACCTGGAGATAGACTGCCATGAAAAAAAACCCTAAAAGTTGGAACTTCTTGCATTATTGGAGTTGTTGTGACTAAATTAGCTTCTGGTTGGGGAACAAGACTGGAGCCAGTAGATCTGTACAACCATTACACTTGTCTCATGATGTTTTATTTCTTACAAATACGCAGACCGAGAGTTTGTTACTTCAGAAAGCCCTTTTTCGTTATGTCACAAGGGTAACGAACAAATGTGGAACAGCTTAAGTACCCAGGTCTCTTTATGACCATGAGCAAGCTCTGTAGCTTTCTGACTCAGCTTATCCTTCTATAAAATTACTTGACTGCTTCACAAGAATGTCAAGATGCTTAATTAAAGTGTGATTGTCTTGCCTGTGAATGAATCAGGGTCCTGATTCAATGCACGTTGGAGTCAGCGAGGAGCTTTTAATTAATTTCGTTGAGCTTTAAATAAGTATACATGTACAGTTTAAGGAAACACGACCTAAATTTTGGCAGCAGACCACAACATTTCTCTAAAGGAGCAGCGCAAATACTGAAACTGTTGCTGCTCGAAGGCTTTCTGTAGAAATAAGAAGGGGGCGGTGCAACCGCGGTGATCTCAGGTGCCTGTTGCCATGCTGAGGTAATTTTAATGGAGTTTTCTGATTTTGAGTGTGCTGGATCTTATATGGAAAACTGGAAATTTCACTGTGTCCTGGCAGCTTGCTCAGTTGGTCAGGGGAGGCAATATCAGGCTTCAAGATAAACGCAGTTAACTGAATGTTTATGCAAAAGGGATCAGCAATAACATACTGAAAATAAAATTAACTTTAAGAGTTGATGCCAAATCGAGAAAAATAGGGGCATTCACATCTACTTAGCTGCTTTTTTTCGGGAATGTCTGAAGATGCCAAATAATGCTCATTAGTTTATATGGAATTCATGAAAGGTTTTGCTTAACTTTGGAGGTCAGAAACACCATTTTTTTTAAACAGAACTTTTATCAGTGAAAATTTGGTCATTAGCTACAGGGGACTCAACAAAATGAACCTTCCATGGTTTGCCTAGAACTCTTTGCAGCGGTGTTCTTAGTGTTTCACTGTCATGATTCTTAATTCGCTAGCTCTTACAAAATATGTTTTAAACTTTAAATGAAATTCTGTATGTGTAGTAGCATGTGTGAGGAAATAGTTTTGGCTCCTTGTTTTTAATATATCCGTTTCATTATTCTTGGTAGCTGCAATTTTTGACTTAAGTGCTATAAGCTCCTTCTTTCTGTTGAGAAACTAAATATAATAAAGATGTACTGTAATTGTACTAACGGTTTGGGAAGTGCAGAAATCTGTCTGAACCTCAGGAATTCTTTTTCCCTCTTCTGCCTTAAATTCGTGGTGGTTGCACGTATTCCTGCTCATGGAAACTTTTTGAAGTGGTCTCGAATTTTACGGTAGTGTTAACTTTTAGAAGGGTCAGCCTTGTCTTGAGCATTATTGTTAATGGTCTCTGGGCTAACAGCTCTAGTTATTGTTGGTACATATTGGTAGTTGATTAATCAAAGTATGTCTTGTTGCATATGCGTGATGCCCTCATTCTTAGGGGAGTGATTGCAGTTTATCCTGTAAATGTGCCAAATGATATGTATATTGGAGATCTTAAACCAGTCATAGAATCATGGAATGGT
>NW_010245205.1:1546-7937 GCF_000690775.1 Eurypyga helias | reverse complement strand
TCTTCCTACAGTGCATTAAGGATAGAATTTACTCCTTTGTACTCATTCCCTATCAGCCAACATTAGACATGATTAAGGACTAAAGTGTTAGTCTCATGGAAAATGCTGAAGTCCATGTTTAACCCAAGTGGTCAACTCTGTAGCAAGTAACAAAAGTAAAGTTTTTTTCCCAGATAATGACCAGTCTAACTTTTATGTTACACGTAAACAAAATACACAGGTTTGACTAAAATAGTAACTTTTGTTCAGCATTCTTTGCCATAATAGTTTGTCCTTAGGTCAACACGGTCAAATTCTGCTCTGTTCCTGAGTATACTGTCACTCTAGTTACATTTATATGGTTAATGGTGTAGTTGGAATGTAGTTGTAAACTCATTTGTAAGTACAGTAGCTTTATTGTCTGGTAGCTTCCTTGTTCATCAAAAGGTTCAAATGCAATGAGAGCTGTAACAGTTCTTCCTACAGTGCATTAAGGATAGTAGTAGATTAATGGTGTAGTTGGAATGCAGTTGTAAACATTATTCAATCATCACCAAAGCTAGTTTGGTGTGTTGAAGCTCTCAAAGGTCATTTTTACTGTCAGACCTCAATAATATCATAAAACCTTCTTTCCTGGGACATTCCTAAAATCTGTGTAGTATAATTAAAATGAAGTAGTGGGACTGCTTCACACCTGGAAAATAAGACCATTGCTGAAGTAAAGCCATGCTAGTTCTTTGTCTTCTGTTAATAGTTCTATTCATTCAGCTGTATGTGTTTTAATCAAAAAATTACATCAGTGGTCAAAATGAAGGATGAAGGAGAGGCCTGAAACCATTGCCTTTCTGGACACCAGTGAAAAATGGTGTTAAGGGATTTTAAAGATTTGCCGTGAGGTTTATCTGTGTATTTCACTACAGCAGAGAAAGGACATGGTTTTAAGGTAAAACTCCTTGATCCTGGAACATTTGGGTTGAATTCTTCTTTCCTTCATTAAATTCTTATAAACAAACATTTAGAAATAACTGGCTACAAAGAACTAGGTTTTGAAAAGTGTTTAATGCCTTAATGTAAATATTGCTATTTGTCATATTTTTCAAAATTTCCCATACACAGATTTTTCCTTTACTTGCATGAAGATTATGGCATTAAATAATCTCAAAAATCCTACTGATTTAATAAGATGTTCAGTTCTTAAAGGCTTTTAAAAGTGTTTTCTCAAGTTCTAAAGTAGTTTTGGAAACCAATAATTAAGTAGTTTGTCAACAAAACTCCCGAAGGAACTTTCCCCTTTAGCCTTTATTAAAATTTAAGTCTCAGGCACTTCAGAGCTTCTGTTTAATTAGCCTCAGCTTCAGATCTGTACATATAAAAGCAAACAATAAAACAACAGTTTCTTCTTATGCCCTGGGGAAGAGCAATGTCAGCATTATTTTTTTATTCCATCCTGCTAAGTTGCAACCACCGAGGTCTCAAACAGCATGAAACTGAGATACTCACTGCACTTGAAATGTGATATTAATGGATTATTCCTGCACTTAAGACAAGCATATTCTTCAGTTCATGTGGTATTTATTTCATGATCAAACCTTTTGCATATTAAAATATTAATCATCACAGTAGAAGGGTCATCAGTGGAGGGGTAGGAAATAAATTTTCAGCTGAAGATTTTTTGCTGCTAACATTTCAGTCTTCAAAAATCTTTTTAAACAAATCAAACCAAAACAAATAAGCCATCAAAAGCAAATGAAATCATGCTCTGTATATCCGGTTTTTCTCTTTGTATATTGGATTACCAAAAAGGAGGTGATCCTCACTGTAGTCACTTACTTCTACTACATTGTGAATAGCCCTGAGAAGTAAAAGAAACTCTCTAGTCTTGGAATCCAGCCCTTAAACAGTGCCGACTACCACCTCCTGAGGTCCCCATTCAGGGCTGGATGCTTTCCCAGCCTTGGTGAAGTCTTGCAGGAAACCCAAAACAAACTTGGTGATGCAAGTATAGAAAAACCAAAAAATAAACCCCAAATCCTCAAGAGGAACTTGAGTAAATTTCAGTTTTTAATCACCACTCTGCTAATGAAGAGAGTATAGTAATAAAGAATTGTTTCCTAAGTCTGATTTAAACTACTAAACATGAATTTTTGAAATGTCAGTTAATAGCAAAAAGTGAATGTTTTCTAGTCCTTGAAACTGCACATACAGGTTCATGTATGTTTTATTCCTGGATGTTTATTCTAGCCAAACTCTGTAGGAATTAAATTCTAGCTCTGCAGCAGGGATGTTGTCTATTATAATCTGCATCTGGGAGAAATTGCTTTATAGCACTGATTAAGCGATAGGTCAGACTGCTCCCATGAGAATGGCTTAGCTTTTTGGGAGCAAGAAGCAATGGAAATGAGAGCCAAAATAGCCTTATCTGTAAACTCCAATGGTACCAATGAAGCCAGTTGTGCAGGGAAGCTAGTTTTTCAACAACAGTTACAGCTGTCGCAGGTCAAAACAGATGTTTGCAAACAGTGACAGAGAAGGGGAGTTAGGGAAGCAGGAGGAGGAACAATCCAAACTATTTATGTACAGATAATGGGAATAATTTATTTTCTTTATAGTCTGTTTCAATTTTCATTAAACTTGAGTCCTCTCTCTCAGGTCTGGATTACTATGTACTTACAGGCAGCTCTGACACAAGGAAGGGAATCTCATTTCTATGGAAATTAAAATCAGATCTTCTATCTAGGATTAATACAGAAATACATCTTTGTTTCAAAGACATACAGAAATTATCCTTATTTAAAGCTGTATTCCCAACATTTTATGTTAATTACATATTTGGGTGGTGACACTCTGAAAAGGAATTGTATTTTGAAAAAAGTTTGCTCTAATGTATTTGATTGACTAACACAATTTACTCTCTGGTAATAAAAGTTAATTGCTGCCTTTCTCTTCCCCTCTTTGATAGCTACTTTGTATTTTTTGTAGACGTGTCTGAGGTTCTTTTTATATTCTCCCTGTAGAATAATTTGAAAACAATGCAAATATGATAATTTTGCTCATTTTGAAATTATTTCATGAAGATTTTATTTTTCAACTGGCATGAAGGTCGGAGACGGAGCTGGGAGATGAAAGAGCCAGTGATTTCACCTGTTTCCACTAAACTACAGGCTTGAGTAAGAGGAAGAAGGGAAGTTTAAGAACTCAGAAAAATATGAAAAGTGACTTTACTGCTGCCCTTAGAGTACTAGGACAAAGAGTGGTTGTTGGGTTTTCTTCTTTCTAGACCTTTAGTTTGGAAAATACAATCTGCTTAAAAATCTAAATATGATCCAGTCCTATATCTCACTGCAAAGGTCACCAGCAATTCTGAAACTCCAATGGCATTATTTGCTTTGAAATCACTGCTGCTGGATAACCATGTCTCCAGTCACTACGCAGTGGTGTGAATGTTCCCCTGTGGAGACTTAAGCATGCATGTGTTGGACAGTCTTCTCCTGTAACCAGTTGACTCGGGCTCAAGAAGTTGCACATGCTGTTCTGGTGTTTCAACAAATTGTAAGAATTTTTAATATATATATATGAAAAAATATACATTGTAAGAAAAAGCATCAGGGAAAGCAGAAAAAGAAACTCCCTATTTGTAAGTGGGATGTCTTTCTCTGAATCAGTCTAGGCTGCCTTCTGCAAGGTGATTGATTTTAAACTGAAGTGGAGGGCTCTCAGCACTTCTCAAGTCTCATTTGTTTCTTCACTGGAGCAAACATGTTATCAGAAATCCCAAAGAAACCTTGGGGGGAGGAGGTTGAAGAGAGAGCTTATTATCAGTGCAACAGAATACACGTAGTACCTTGGGGGGGCAGGAATGGGTAGTTGGGGTAAGGAGGGAGGGTAATTATTAATTTAACTCCTAAGAGTGCAGAAGTATACAGAACAGAGAACCACAAAGCATTAAAGGTCTTGCATTTCTGATCTTCAGAAACTTCCCAGATGGGCACTGCTGTGCTTTTTAATATGTTGTTTTAGCCTTAAGACCTGACTTTAGAGATTAAGGTGAATGCCAGTTGCAGTTGTTGCCGTAGGTAGTCTCTGACCAGATCTTTTCAGAACAGCAAAGCAGTTAGCTCTACTAATAGCTAGTCTCCTGATAAACAGAACTTGTAAGTGTATGCCTATATAAAATGACCAGGATGTATTACTGTTCATTGTGTGTGTTAAAGAGCCAATGCTGGTGCCTATGCTATAAAATCAGTAGAAAATGGCCAAGAAAATTCTTTTTATCATTAATCCTGTGGCATGTTGTGCACATCCTACTGTCCCACAGAACTTGCATTGACTGTGCGGGGTCTCAGCCCAGGGCCTTTTTCATAGTGAATAGCACTATGTTTAACCTACAGCCTCAGTTACTCATCACGCTGTTGGCTGATCAGACGTGGGCCTGGACACGTTGCATAAACAGGTGCTGTGCACTTGTGTCTTCTCTTGCAAGCAAAGTGCCATGGTTTGACTGTTTTTCCTCTCCATGCCAACCTGAGCAGCTGAGCTGGCAGTGTGGACAACAACCTACATCAGGCTCAAAGCAAGTAGGGAGGAGAATGCAATTCCTTCTCTTCACTGTCCTAGAGGCAGCACTGGCAGTAAAACCACAAAATACAGATGGGAAAAAGGACAGATGGTAAATTCCAGACTCAGTTTCCTCCTCTACTCTTCCATTTGGGATCTGTTAGGGTAGTCACATAAACTCCCCTAAAGCTGCTGGGCTGCCCTCTTCAGCCAGATGGAATTAATGACACAGGAAGGTAACTGAGGAGAAAGCAAACCTCAGACTATGACTATTTCCATGCCTCCTTGACTGGAAAGGTGGCATCATCTACCTTAAGCTTAACTTTGACCCCAGGCTTGCAGGCTGCAACAGTTCCAGGTCCAAACAGGGCTGATAGTTTGCTGTCCTGGCTTCTTGTGCAATTCACCTTGGCCCAAAGAGCTTGGGTTGTGAACACATTCTTGGCAAAAAGCCTGTTTGGAAAGAGCATTTTACAAACCAGGCACTGGTTTAATTATCTGGGTATGAGTATGTCTGCAGAACAGGGATAGTTCTCTATCTGCTGACAGTGTGGAGGCTCATATGAAATTTGTGCTTCCTGTTTGCCATCATTTCTGAACACTTACTGTTCTCTCGGGCTGTAGTGATCAGAAGCAGGAGTCTTACAAACAGTTGCATGAGGTAGGAGTGGGCAGAATTAAGAGTTGAAGGAAGAGATGGAACAGTATGAGTTTGTGTGGTTACATGCAGCCATGTGAGAAGGTCCATTTTGGATCTTGGATATAATCTCTTCAAGACCTTAATTTTCTTGCATTTTGGGTTCTACTAACGAGATTTTACTAATTTTGTCCTCACCCTTGTACTGCAGTACAACGGCATGAGTAAAGGAGACAAGATGTAGCTGCTGATGGTTTATAGCGCGTGACTTAAAGCATTATGCTAAAAAAAGCCTTTCCGCTTCCTTCTGTTGCTACAAATAGCTTTCTCTTCAAGCCAATTTTCTGAGAAGGCGAAGATGGTACTCTAGGAGATCATAACAGAAGGAGTTTTGGAATTGGACCCTTCAAAAAGTTCTTATTTTTCTGAATATTGCCTTATGTTTCTTTTTGTGCTAGTTTACACTGTTGCACAAATCATTGCCCTAACTTTTGTATGACTTCATTGTCAAAGTCAATAGCGCTATAATGATAGAGTAGAATTGGCGCTATTCTAGTTTCTTCTAAAAGCTTCAGTCTACTCCAAAAAAGCAATGAATAGGTATGGATTAATGACAGATACCTGAAACAGTCTTGTTTTTCAAAATGATAGAAACTTTAATTAAATACTTAGAAAATTGCTGGACAAAGCACACAGGTAGAGGCACGCTACTGGCACCTGCCTTCAAAACAGAGTTTTGAGGTTGTGATTAAAGATATTGATGTTGAATAGCTCTGTAGTGGCCTTTCTGCTTAACTTCCTGATGCTATATATTGAGAAATTGGCAATGATGGTCAGAGAAAGGTTTCTTTTATGACAGACTTTAGATAAAAAGCTAGTTTCTCCATTATCATCTATTTGTACCTCCTTTACAAGACTGAATTTTTATCAAGATTTATTGTTGCTGTCTCTGCCTTTTTTTTTTTTGTTATGAAAACCCCTTCTCATCTTTAGGTAGCTGCTGAGGCAAGTATTCAGTAAATACCTGTGGTAGGACATGCACATGTTTAGTAGGAGTGTTCATAGAATAGTTTGAGAATAAGTTTTGAGATCCTATGACTGCTAGAATATATTTACAAAAGTCTGCTTGAGCTAAGCTGGTTTTAAATGTTGACCTTGTAAAATAGCTTTCTATTTCAAGTGACCTTTCTTTGGTAAGTGTGGTGAGAGAGAAGAAAATTT
>NW_010245205.1:0-1526 GCF_000690775.1 Eurypyga helias | reverse complement strand
AGGGAATGTTAAAAATAAAATCATTTCAGTTTTCATCTCAGTCTTTGTGGGCTTTCATCTATGAACTTTCCTCAGTAAAATGTAGGGGTATATTTGAAATGTTTTTGTTCTGGAAGGTAAATGATTCCTGATCAGCTTTATCCCTGAGTCTGACTTTCTTTTTTGTAAACAAATTTGTTGACATATTTAATTGGTCTTGTTGAATCAATTAAAATGAAATTAAAAAGAAAAAAAATGCTGATTGTGTGGAAAAATCCAATATGGAAATTGACTTACTGTTCTGTTAGGGATAAAAACAAACTGTTGAAATCATACCTGAAGTTGTGAGAACTTGAAAAATATTTCAGTTTGGAGCAGTGGTTATTCCTCATCAAATCTGACAGCTGAAATGTCTCTACTAATGCTCCTTGAATACAATGGACTCTCTCATTGACATAAAGAAATTTGGATCGATACTGGCTTGCAAATAGAGATGTCTCTTATTTAACTGTTAGTGGGTGATCACATTCTTTGTCATTTTTACTGTCATTAAAAAGATGATTATACATAGGCGTGTTGTCTTTCTACAGTCTGTCACACCTAAAATGTATGCTGTGACAATATAACTTGATTTGTTATGTCTAGCATCAACCATTTCTTAAATTCTAAAAGTGTAGTGTAGGTGACATGTTTACCTTTGAATCTATGCTGTACCTAAGATGCTTGGTTCCCATGTTCCCGAGCATGGCAATTGCGTCTCTTTTAACTAGCAATTAAATCGTGGTTAACCGAAAGCATCATACCATCTTTTACCTGATTGCTTACCAACAAAGAGCCATCTTCAGAGAAATGCACTCTCAAATCAGAAATCAGAATTTGGACTGAGCTTTTCTCTTACAGCTATTCCTCTGGTTTCTGTTAGGCCCTACAGAAAGCTTTTGTTTTCTCTCCATGATGTTTTTGCTTCATCCAGAGTTTTGAGGTGAAACTGCTGTTTGCTTGTATAAGCAGGGTGCAGGATTTTGCCTGACAGTATGAAAACCTGGCAATATAAGCACTCATTCTTATGTTACATAGATGGAAAGGTAAACCCAACCTTGGGTTCATGCTCAAGGTTCGAGTCTCTCAGGCTTGGCTACAAGTTCTGCATGATCCTGGTTCACTGTCTCTGAGAAGAGAGTTTCCTAAACTTTTCAATTTTTATCTTGATTTGCCTTGTCCCTGAACACTAGGCAGGTTTAATAGTAAACAAAGCAAAGATTTAACAAGACCAGAGGTCAAGGTTTTGTGGGCAAGGTTGGAAACAAAAGATCATGAGTAAGCTCAACATAAAACACAATCCTGGTTTATACTTGACGATATTTCTTCCAGCCTGTTCTTGTATCTCTCATCTAGAATTCTCTTCCACAGCCACCTCGTGAACACCGAACTCCCAGGTTCACAGAGTCATTTTACTCTGCAGAGGACTGAATATCTTTTTTCCTAAACTAGACACACTTGCATTTCACTGGTGTTGGGGATGAATACAGATGTAAATGCCCTTGATG
>NW_010245204.1:374-639 GCF_000690775.1 Eurypyga helias | reverse complement strand
TGTGTGGAGGCAGCCGGCGCGGGAACGGGGACCGCGAAACGAGCCGCCCGCCCCCCGCGTTGCTGGATTGGGCTTGTAAAGAGCTTCAAAAATATATATATATGTGTGGTTTCTTCGGCCAAGGGTCTGAATCTCTACTCGTTTTCTGCCCCCTCCGCTCCCTAGGAATTACCCAACATACAGTGGAAGACAACATCCGTGCCGAACCGTGTGTGTGTGTTTAGTTCAGGTTGAATCGTGTCCTTATAAACTCTGTTGATTTCCG
>NW_010245204.1:0-283 GCF_000690775.1 Eurypyga helias | reverse complement strand
TTTACCCTTCCTCTTTTTGGTGGGGGTTTTTTTTTTTTTTTTTTTTTTTTTTTTTTTCTTTTGGTTTAGTTTATTGGGGTTTTTTTCCGTTCCGCTGTCGATCACAGCGCTGTTACCTCCAGCGACATATAGAGAGCTTAACTGGCAATCTTGGTGTACTCAGTAACGATGGCTTTATTAAAAAATGATTAAATCAACAGGACTTGGTCAAGCTTCAGTCTTTATGGAGGGTAAGAGGCGTTGTGGGGATGGGACGGGATGGGCCACCCTCGCCAGCAGCACC
>NW_010245203.1:0-1522 GCF_000690775.1 Eurypyga helias | reverse complement strand
TTTTCCTCACCCTTTGTCACTATGTCCCCCCCGTGCATATAAATACATTAGCAACAAAAGGAGGGCTAAGATTCTCCCCTCCCCTCCTTTTGTTGCTAATGTATTTATAGAAACATTTTTTTATTGTGTTTTATGGCAGAGGCCAGGTTAAGTTCTAGTTGGGCTTTGGCCCTTCCAATTTTCAATCTGCAAAACCTCACAACATCTTTGTATTCTTTGTGAGCTTTATTCTCCTTCTTTTAGAACTTCTAAACTCTCTTTTTTTTCCCCTGAGTTTCAGCCAAAGCTCTCTTTTCAGTCAGTATCGTTGTCTTCCCTGCCGGCTCATCTTCCGGCAAATGGGGGCAATTGCTGATGATAGTTGACAGTAAACTAAGTTAAGTAAAATTCCCTGAGTTGAGGCTGTTTTAGCTACAGCAGGTTTTCATCCTGCTGTGGAAATAGTTTTACATTGTACAGCAAATACATGGAATTTTCCCAGTAAAATGTTTTTTTTTTTTTTTTTTTTTCAATCTGCTATTGTGTCTTAGACCTCTGGAACTCCTAGGTTATCTTGGCCCATTGAAATAAGCGGGAAACTTAATAAATAAGTTATTACTTTAAAATAATAGGTTGCTTTTGTGCCCAATTATTGTACAGAGCAGGAGGGTCTCAGCCTTTTGAATTTCTTGTATTTTGTGTGTCCTCTTGCTTATGGCAGTACATAATCTGAGAGTCTAGTGAGAAATTCCTTCCCAGTGTTCTGTGAAGCAGGATTAATTGGTCACATAGTGAACTCGGTCTTACCAAATTTTGTTACTTTGTACATTACAGTACACAGATGTTTGGGATTAATCAATGAAGTCACAAAGTGTTTAGGGAAGATCTCTGTTACTTATGCTTCCATTGTATTTTTGCAGTCTTTCTATTCTTCTTACTCAAACTCCTGTCCCACCAAGGATATGTCCCTAATGACGGACCATAATGGAACTCTGTAAGAGTTATAACAATGAGTGGAGATGTTCTTGGTGTTTGGTGGAATTAATTCAAATGCACAGCATTCTATTCTGGATATGCATATTTAGATCTCACTTTGCAATTATGCTTATGTTTTCTACTTAAGTCAGGAATTATAGGATTTAAAAATGAAAGACAAGTGTTTCCACTTTAAAGGGTTGGGGTTTTTTTAATCTCTGCTAATGAAACTGGTAGGACTTTCTCAGCTTCCAAGAAGGTTAGAGTGGGTCTTATAGAAGCAGAAACCACTGTAATGTTTGCAAGTTTCAGTGCATTAATATTTATATAGCTGCTAGTCTCTGAATGAGACAAAATTCTTAACCACAGCTCTCTCCTGAGTAACAGAAAAGCCTAGAGGACATTGAAACAGTAGTCATTGTCAGAAGATAACAGCAACCTGCAAGTTATTTAGATAAGGCTTTCTTTGAATCAAAATTGCCTTGATGCCTCTTAAATGTTGAGTTTTAGGCTGCAATAATTATGGAATTTCTGGCAATCACTGTGTCGTGGTTTAGCCCTGTCTGGC
>NW_010245202.1:3509-3792 GCF_000690775.1 Eurypyga helias | reverse complement strand
AGCGAGCGGTCTGTCGGGCGCTGCGCGTCGGTGGTGTCTTCCCCGACGAGTAAATAACTCCCCGCCTTCAAAGCGAGCTGCCCTGGGCTCGTAAACAAGGGCTGGGAAAAGTAGCCTGGCGTGTCGGGGCAGATCCAGATCAAAGGGACGGGAAGGCGGCTCTGTTTGTTTGTGGTGTTTACCGGGGGGCTTTGAAGGAACGTCCTAAAAGCCACTTCGGGGCAGAGCTGCTGTGTGTCAGCTGCTTTCTCTTGCGGGGTGCTAAAGGGGTCTGGAATGAGCG
>NW_010245202.1:0-3450 GCF_000690775.1 Eurypyga helias | reverse complement strand
TTTTGCCGATGACTGTACCAGCAGTGTATCGGGCTCCAGCCACCCACGGATTCCCTCACACCACTACGCTAAGAGAATGATTTCCCAGTAATTAAAGAGCTCCCCTAGGACCGAAGCACGGATGGGGACATGTTTATCACGCTGTTAGCCAATTATACACTGCCTAGTTTATTTTTTTTTTAATTTATGTGTAGTCCCGGAGACGCTTTACGCAAAGGGAACTCTGGTGCAGTCAATCCCTGTTCTTTATATTTTGTATTACTTACAACTTTACGCTTTGGTGTCGTATTTCTCATCAAATAGCTTTCTTTTAAGGATGAAAAATCCTGGAAGTATGGAATATATATATATATATATATGTAAACATTATTTGAAGTGTTAGCATTCAAATAGCCAGCAGAGGATGTGGCTTTTAAAGTTAGCATTTCAAAGAGAAGCGGGTGAAACAGATAGGCAGTCACCCTGCTCCAGCAGTGAATTCCAGAGCAGGAGATCTGCAGATTAGGCGCAGTGCCTGTCATTTCTGTGCCTCGCACTGTCTTGTAGGCACAAAAGATGAAAAGTTTGTCCGGTGCTGAAACATCAGATCGATCTTAACGCTTGTTCTGCGTGAATAACCTGTGCCATGGCTTTATCTCCTTGTCCTTGATGATGTTGATTAGTGCTGGGATTATAAAAGACAGGTTTTCATTAGGGTGAATGTTTATAACTTCCTCGGTAGGCAGCTTGCGGCTGGCTGAACGGTATTGCTTTCTATTTGCGAAGCCTCACGCGACTTGCATGCCATCATCTTTCTTAGGTGGAAACAAATCATGTGGATTATGGTCTGTTTTGTTTTTGCAGACGAGGTGTGAAATGGAGAAGTACCTGGCACCTCAGCTCCCACCCGTTCCAGTCATCCCTGAACATAAGAAATACAGAAGAGACAGTGCCTCAGTTGTAGACCAGTTTTTCACTGACAGCGAAGGGTTGCCTTACAGCATCAACATGAACGTCTTCCTCCCCGACATCAGCCACCTGAGAACTGGCCTGTACAAATCTCAGCGACCCTGTGTAACCCACATCAAGACAGAGCCGGTCACCATCTTCAGTCACCAGAGTGAAACTACTGCCCCTGCCCCTGCTCCCCCCACTCAGGCCCTCCCCGAATTTACCAGCATCTTCAGCTCCCACCAAACTCCCGATGTGAACAACATTTTCATCAAGCAGGAGCTTCCTACTCCAGATGTTCATCTTTCTGTCACGCCCCAGCAAGGCCAGTTATATCAGCTCTTGAGCTCACCGGATTTAGATATGCCCAACACTACTCCTCAGGCAGCCGTGATGGACTCCCTTAACAGTGTCTCCATGCCGTCAGCCATGGCGGGCCTTAACACGCTCTCCTCTGCTGTTCCACAGACTGCGATGAAACAGTTCCAGGGCATCCCCCCTTGCACCTACCCCATGCCAAACCAGTTTCTGCAACAGCAGGCCACTTACTTCCCTCCTTCGCCCCCGAGCTCAGAGCCTGGAAGTCCAGACAGACAAGCAGAGATGCTACAGAATTTAACCCCTCCTCCGTCGTACGCTGCGACTATAGCTTCCAAGCTGGCAATTCACAATCCGAATTTACCAGCCACTCTGCCCATCACCCCCCAGAACATCCAACCTGTCCGATACAACAGGAGAAGTAACCCAGATTTGGAGAAAAGACGTATCCACTACTGTGATTATCCCGGTAAGCGATCTGTGCCAGAAAAATCCCAGCTCTTGCAATAAAAAAAAGTGTGAATAACCACGGATGAGGTATAAGTGGTTTTCTTTAGCTGTAGTCTACACCTAGGGATAAGCAAATCATTCCTTGTTAAAGAAAAATGCATCTCCTTTATTGTCTTACTTTTTGTGGCACACTTTCACATTCTTTACATAACACAGACCCTTTTCTTCATGTCATTTGTTACTCTCTTAAACCCCTGAGGCCATTTTAACAGGTTACAAAACCTTGTACCCCGTAGAAAAAAAAAAACATAAGTGATGGCCTTCTCTATTGTAAGCCAGTGTGACCGTGTGGCTCCTGCTCCGCTTTTCCAGTGACAGAGCTGAGGCTGGGTTTGTCCAGTGCTGTACAGCTCAGTTTGAATCCGCTGGTGCTGAAAGAATCATTCCAGCTCCCAGTGGCCAAGGGCACGGCTGTATCTTCCAAGTTAGGGACAGGAGATTCAGCTGCCCACGTAAATCCGTTAAAGCTACCTCTGAAAACTGTCTGCAGATGGATTCCCTTCCAGCCTCCCTCCCTGCGCTGAAGGGGGAGAGCAACCCGACTACAAACTGTGCCTCCACGTAGTACGTGATCACAGATTCAAGACGCTCACACCCCTCTGAGCGCAGACATTGGCGGCTCGTGGTTGATCTCCCCCTTTACCAACGTAACTCTCAGCGGCGTATCACCCATATGGTGTGCAGTATGATGAACGCTCAAGGGAAAAGTTACGCGGAGCCCTGGGTGACGAGAACGTGGAGTCTGGCTTGACCAAATCCTCTAGGAAATTAAAAAAAAAAAGAAAAAGTCCCTCTCTGAGGGGTTAATTTATGCAGCGGGTGTTAGTGTAAGTAGTCTGTGGCAGCTATATGCTCTGTACTACACTACAAGGTGGTAAATCTACTAGAAATACATGCATTTCTCTCTTTTTGATGTAAAGCAACGTCATCCCTAGGAGCTTTCTATATCAAATTTTACTTCTAAATGCTGATCGTGCCAGAAGGTAGTAAACTTAAACGTTTCCAGATAGTACCCTAGCACCGAGTGAGGAAGTTTAAATGTGATGTGGAGTGTTCGTTTTCCCTACTGAAATGCCTCTCTGCTTTTTTGTTTTGTTTTGTTTCGTTTTAGGCTGCACGAAAGTTTATACAAAGTCTTCTCACTTAAAAGCGCACCTGAGAACCCACACGGGTATGTACTCGCTCTCTCGCTCTCCCGCCTTCGTTCATGGCTTGCACGTTTTCTGAGAAAGCGCGTTTGGTCTGCCACCTTCTCCCTGTTTCTTGCTGAGTGGTGTGGGCTCAGGCTGGCAGTTCAGTTAAGAGAAGTGTACAGTAGGGTCGTTGAGAAGAAAAATTGCTTTAATTCTTAATGCAGTTTTGGTAAACCTTTTAAAAATACAGAACTCAAAATAGCTAAGAATATACCAGGTGGAAAATTTCATTTTAAATCTAAGATGCCATGAAGTCTTACAAAAAAAAAAAAAGAAGAAAAATACTCTATTCCCCTTGAATAATGAATTAAGCATAGTAAACATGTTATAGTTTTTGAGATTTATCTAAATAGACAGAATTTTCTGGTTCGGGCTTTCTCTTTGACCTGTTAAGATTTCTTAATCTCACAGTTTTTCAGGAACGTCCTGAACACTCCCACAATACTTCCATTTGCTTTGTCCGTAGCATCAAGTTGTTTTGTTGGTTTTTTTTTTGTTT
>NW_010245201.1:1004-2110 GCF_000690775.1 Eurypyga helias | reverse complement strand
GCAGGTTAATGACCGTACGGAGCGCGTGTGTCCGGCTGCCGGGCCCGGCCCCGCCGCTCTGCTGAACTGAGCGCGGCTGGGCACCGGGGACAAGGCCGCCGCCAACCCCAGCCCCTCCGAGAGGGCAGCTCTGTCTGGGCTACGCGGTTGGGAGGTGGGAAGCATGAACGGATTATTAACCCCCCCATGTTCCATCTCTCGCGATACCTGGAGTCAGACGGGCTCGGACTCCCGTGAGGGCAGTGAGATCTGCTGTCAGGTACAGCTGCTCACACAGCTGGGCTGAGCGAGTGAGCGCATCAGTTAAACGGCCGGAGCCTTAACTTCACAGCCGCGGTGCTACGCGCCAAGCTGACAGCCGTTTCGCTGTGCCAACACAGCACGTTTTCTTCACCTGCATCGTACTTATTTTCCATCTTTCCTTCGGAAGGAAAGGAAAAGCCTCGGGAGTGAGACCCAAGGCGTGTGCCCTGCGGCTGATCTCCGGTCGGCGCGGAGGGCTGACTGCAGGCCCTGTGAGCAGTGCTGTGACAGACACTCCAACCTCTTGCTGCGTTTCAGCAGCACGGTGCAGGCCCAGGCAGCAGGTCTTTCCCACGGCAGCGGAGTCTGCTGCTCCCCTGGTTCAGCTCTCAGCGCAGGGCATGGCTGCGTGTTACTGTTACTTCAGCTTCATCTTGGAGGAAATGCCTTTCCCGCAGCCCAGTTGTGACTGGTGGTTTTCCTACGGCTGTACACACTAATATCCCTCTGCTCAAAAGTCAAGCCAAAGAACGCCAGAAATCTTCTTTTTCTTGGTTTATATTGGTTGTCTCTAGTAAAAAACAGTACTGTTGTCACTTTGTCCTACCTCGAAGTAACTGGCCTTCAGTCTTCTGTCTTCCTGAATCTTCCCCATCGCTGTCTGGACAGAGAAAGGATCTTTTAATCAGATGAAAGAAAGATGTGCTGGCAGTATCAGAAAAACCGCACTGGAGTTGTTCACTCGTAACACGATAATGGCTGCGGATAAATTCAAGGCTTTGAAATGCAGGGATCATTATTCATAGCATCATAGAATGGTTGGAGTTGGAAGGGACCTTAAAGCCCATCCAGTTCCAACCCCC
>NW_010245201.1:310-695 GCF_000690775.1 Eurypyga helias | reverse complement strand
CCCATCTCTCTCAGCCTGTCCCCATAGCAGAGGGGCTCCAGCCCTCGTAGCATCTTCCTGGACTCGCTCCAACCGGTTGTTATCCTTATGTTGGGGTCCCCAGAGCTGGACACAGAACTGCAGGTGGGGTCTCATGGGAGCAGAGTAGAGGGGGAGAATCCCCTCCCTTGTCCCTCTGGCCTAGCAGCAGCCAGTGACCGATGCACCGCTGATATGTGCTGGGAGGGCAAGAGCACAGCTGGCTGCTACTGCACAGGCACATCTTGCTGCAGATTTCTACACCTTTGAAAGCCCCACTTCCACAAGAGCAGGAGGCAGCCACTGTTCAGCTGATCACGAACCCAGAAGTACTGACTGTGTTCTGCCTTTTGCACAATACCTTACT
>NW_010245201.1:0-228 GCF_000690775.1 Eurypyga helias | reverse complement strand
CTGAACTGCTGCATGTCTGGGTGGGGCTCTTAAACACGTGCAGTCAGACTGAATTATGTATCAGGGAAAAATAAAATTAATCCTCTTTACCTTGTGGATCTTCATCCGTGGGCTCATGGGATGAGTTTCCAGCCTTTTCTTCCCCTTGTGAAAGCACAAGATTCCTTTCCAACCTCTTCAGGAGTTTCAATTTTTCATCTTTTTAATATATATATTAAAAAAAAAAAA
>NW_010245200.1:0-2557 GCF_000690775.1 Eurypyga helias | reverse complement strand
GAGGAACAGCAGAGCCCCACCTGGTGTAGCAAGACTTCAGCCCAGCTGGAGCTAACAGAGACCAGAGAGTGGCAAAAGCTGCGAGTGACCATCTTAACTCCTGGCTTCTGAGTTTCACACCGGCCTTTGCAGGAGGGCATTGGGAGGCTCCCAGAGGGAAGAATGCAGATCCCTGCTGCACCCAGAAAGCTGCCTGTGGTCTCCTGTTTCAGGGACTCATTCCCAGGGTGTTTCTGTGGGTGCCCACGTAGCATCTCCTGGTGCTGTAAGCTGCTGTGCTCTGGGCAGCCTTCTGGCTGCCAGATCCTGAAGGGAGAGACTTCACCTCTTCCTTGTTCCCTCCAATATCCCTCAGGCTCCCACATTAGCCTTGAAATAGAAAATTTGCTTGCCAGTGAGGTCTGGGCTCCTCAGCCCAGGCTGCCATGAGCAGCAGGCATGCTCGCGTGGTGCTGAGCGGCTGCGTGCGGGGCCGTGGGGTTGTCGGTGCTGATCCATGACTTCAATTGCAAACTAGTGTTTTGGTGACTCTCGGTAAGTTGAAACAGACAGTGGCAGCTCAGCCCCAGCTCGTGCGTGGTTCAGTCCGGTACTCAGGAGCCGTCATCTGTGGGAGAACTTGGCCGGAGTGTGGATCTCTCTGCGCAAAGGCTGGGTTTTCTCTTCCATCACCTCCCCCCGGCAGCGAGCTGCTGGCTCCCCAGGTCTGCTCTGCCCTCACAGAGCTCGGCCCTCTGATCTTCTCTTCCGGTGGCACAGCCGAACTCCTGGCTCAGACGTGCCTCCTGGAGCGTCTGACACAGCCAAAGGTGGTTTATGCTGAGCCGGAGCCCCGCTTTCTGCAGGGGCTGTGGGAGGGGGAAGGCGGGAGCAGGGCGCTGTGCCCTGGATGCAGTGTGATGGCTCAGGTGCTGAGCCGGATTCCTGGTGGAGGTGGGTTTGCTTTAGGTGCTGCCATCGCGGCGTTCTGAGCAGCAGCACAGCTCAGCGAGAGCGTTCCATCTCTCATGTTGCAGGTCCCTGGGATGGGAGCGAGGGAGACTCGAGGGCAGCATCCAGCCAAGGCACCCGGCAGAGTATGTGAAGTCCCCACCCAAAATTCGGAGACCTCTAAAAGCCAGGAAGCATTAGCCCCAGGCTGCGACTGTGAATGGTGACACTGGAAGAGCAGCGTCCTGGTGAGCAGAGCTGGGGCGATCCCCAAAATCAACCAGTCCCGTTGGGGTGCCTGCTGCACAGCCGGGCCCCGCTGTGGTGCTGGGAGTGATGGACCACCCCATGCACAACCACCCCGTTTCCAACGGACTCAGGCCCCAGGGGATGCTGGAGGCGGCAGGTTTGTGCCCGGTGCACGCTCCCCCCTCCAGCTTTTTCATGAAGCTGCTGCGTCCCGTGGCAGTCCCAGCGCCTTCCCAGGGAGCGCTGCCAGCTAGCAAACCGATTTCATCGCTCAAGAAGGTCCTTTGTGCAGCCTTTTGTCAACAGGGCCTGTCCCATTGCTATAGCTACGGCCCCTTTGCTGCCGGACACACCTGTTTGTTTTTCCAGCTCCTTTCTGTTGCCATCAGATTTCTCCGCCACCTAAACAAAAATCCGGAGACAAGCCCTGCCCTGCTCCTGCGCCTTCGTCGCCCTGCCCGGTCAAGGAAACTCCTTGCTCCCCCGGGACCTGTTTTCTGCAGGCAACGGCCTCAAAGTAGCCTACTCACTAGGGCCCCTCGGCACGGCTTTGCTTTTCTGCCTTTTACCCTTAAAATGACTGTGCTGGTGGTGGAGCGGGGCTGGGGACCCCCCGTTTTGCAGCGAGGGCGATGTGCGGCGGATATCGAACGCGTGTCCATGCGCAAAGGGGCCTTATCTTGACCTTTCCTGGGGCAACCTGACCACGAGGATCCTGTGTTTCAGTTCTTCCCCCACCAGATGCAGCTGAGGTTTGTCCCTGGCACCGGGGCCGTGGGATCCGCCGTTTCGGCACGGCTGAGCTGCCGGTATTTGCTTTCCCCTCTCCGTGCACCGAACCTCGGCGCGGCTGAGTCACGCTCTCCGCTGCCGGCTGACTCACCGCCGTGCTGAGATGGCCGGGAAGCCTCCGGAGCCAGGCTGAGAAATCCACCCCCGGGCTCCCAGGTTTATTCCCACAGCGCCACAGCTCCGGCCCTTTCTGCCGGGACCCAACGCGATGCTGGAAGGGAGAGGGGACACGCCTCAGGGGACACGCAGGCCGGGCACGATGGTCCTGGTGACAAGGATGGGCTGGAGGCAGGGAGCAGGTTTCCAGGATTTGGCCTTACTTTTGCCACAAGCTGGCAATGAAATAATTAAACAAAACCTCCTTATTTCACCCGCATGTTATTGATTGTTCTGCTGCTTTGGCGTCGCTTCTAAATATTTAACATGTTGGAAATTGTATTTTTGATTAATGCGATGTGTTTGGTACATGGTGAGCGTGTTACATTTGCAGGAAAAAAGAGATCTTTAATGATTTTTATGGAAAATAGCTGGGTTTAGCAACGCTGCTGAGGTCTCGCACCCCACACACGTGCTGACCCCGAGCGCC
>NW_010245199.1:0-4325 GCF_000690775.1 Eurypyga helias | reverse complement strand
AAAAAAAAAAATGTATAAGCATCAAAACCAGTGTGGTAAGCCTGCTCAACCTTCCCGTTTGGTTGCACACACCCAGACCGTAAAGGAGTCGAAGGAGGTTACGTATTTACATGGTACCCAGCACAGCTGGCTGCATTCGTATCAGAGAACTCCAGACACATAACGAATTTACAGGTGACACTCTGAGAAACATCTAGGATTAGTGTTGCCAAACTCAGCCAATTAGCTTGGCAATTAGTACTGCCAAGCCAAAATACACTTCAGGTTCTTCTGCATAGCATTTCTGTACATACGCATCAGCAAATTAACAATCCAGACTGGAAGCTACCAGGCTGATTAATCTGTCAGTAGCTTTGCCTTATTTCCATATCTCACCACATACACTGCACGGGTTGATTATTCACTTGAGTCAGTCAACACAGGCATAAGGATGAATTGCAGCTGACAGTTCTGCAGAATCAGGTCTTCAGGTGGGCTATCTTAAACTTGAAACAGCCCTGTCTTCTTGCCATCACATCCCTTTTACAGAAGCTCTCCAAGAGCATCCAATTTTTCCACTGTACTCGTTTTATGCTAAGTGCATCCCCACAAACACTTCTACAGCACGTCTTACAAACCCATCTAAGCAGGCCAGCTAACCAGAACTCAACTGTCTTTTGGACTTGGGTAATGTAACATAAACGAACACGTAGGCTTTTATCGCGAGCAGGCTGGAAGTCCGCAGTGAGGACTCCAAGTGAGGCTTTTTTATTTCATACTCTGAATACCTTTATTTTAAGCATACTATGTCACATTTTTGTGTCACCTCCTGCTCCCTTTAGCCACTGAGATTCTTGCATGACTTAATCCTTGAATATTTATATGCTGATAAGTAGCCCGTGCTCCTTACTCTCTTATTTTCAAGTGCAAAACGCACATCAGATACACTGAAGGTAGAAGGTGGTAATGAGTGTGAGTGGGAGGCATGGGTTAGTGATGAAGATTTGCTTTGATTCCTCTGACTACAAAACCTTCCTCAGTAGAGAAGATATTTTGAAGTGTCTAAACAAAACCTTTGTCTATGCAAATTCAAAACCATTCTGCCATAAAATTAAAGCTATTCTTAGTATTATTTCTTAAAGGTCATGAATATGCCTTAAAGGATAATCAAAGTATTAAAATCCTGCAACAGGTTAAGAAGAGAGGCAACAACACAATGGATTTCCAGCGTTTTCATTTCTAAGCAAAACACTGACCATTAATTCTCAGTACTGATAGTAATAGCAGAAGCATCATCTGTTATCAGAACTGGCTGACAATTTCTGTTATAAAACCCACTTCTCAGTTGTCTTGAACTTTGCCAAGCTGTAATCACTTTGTCTACGATTTTATAACAACTGAGTATTTGTTTCAAGCTTTTGTTTTAAGTAGCTGCTCTCAGCTTAGCCAAAATAATTTGCAATGACTCATGAAAGGATGGTTTATTTGATGCTTCCTCAATTCACGATTTGAAACCAAAATCTGGTACTGACAGAGTTTTAATCAGCTCTCAATCTGGCTGAATTACAACATCTTGAAAAATCTGAGCTCATACATGCTTATCAGAGAACTACTTCACTTTCACAACAAAACCCCTCAACACTCCTGCTTCACCACGCACTACTCCCACAATAGGCCTGAGGGTCTCAATTGCAGGGATCGCTCAGGGATCACTCCAACTGCAGCAGACGGGAGTGACCTAGGCAAAAGGAACAAAAGAAAGCCTCCCTTGCTTCCTCAGTGAAGCTTTTTTCCCTGCAGTGGCCAACGCGCTTGAAGGAGTATTTCACCTCATTCAAACGCAAAGGAAGAAACACCTATGAGACGGGAAAGTTGTCTGTGGATGGATGACATTCAGTTATTAAAAATCAGACCTAGTACAGTACAGTGGTGTCAGTAACACTGCTCCTGAGTCATTCAGGAGTCTACAAGGAACTGCTTGGAAAAAAAAAAATAATCCGGTCCAGTCCTTCCACATGTAAATTAATCAAAATATGTCACCTCAAATAGAACTGAAGGAAGTTGAAGAAATAATAATTAATTGGTAAGCAGGAATATACTAATATTCTAGAAGCACCTTCATAAAAATGCATTTGCCTGGATAATAAAGAAAATGAAGAAGTATACGTTGATTTATTAGTCAGGAGTGACCTTGCCAAAACATATATAATGAATAAAATAAATTTCAACTTGTCCAACCTTAAAGCGTGTTGTATACTGATGAGCTAGAAATACGATATAGAAAACTTCCTTAAATTTTTGTTCAGTTACTTATTTAAATTACATACTGAAGTTCCACAAAGCTGCAACCTTAAACAAAACAACAACACAGAATAACAAGTGCCAAATAAAAGCAAATACCCTTTTTTGGCACTATTTTAAATTAAGACCTTCCCGGCTCCTTATTTAGGAAAGCCTTTATCTAGTAAATCACATCAAAGACTGTTTTTTGCACCGCTCCCTTTACTTTATCTACGTTCTTAAAGTGAAGTCCACTAATTGATGCTAGACATCTTGCTCTCACTAGGCTAAAACATAAACCAGTGGCTAGTAAGTAAAGCTATCAGTCAGCTAATAAAGAATAACCAGCTGCTCCATACCTGTTAACATCCTGTATTTTCTTGTGTTGTCCATGGAGGCAGAAGCCACAAAATGACATGAATGCCACGAGCAGTCCCACACAGCACAGGCACGTCCTTCCGAAGCTGGAACGCATCCACCTTTTGAAAAGTCCCGTATCTGCACTGTTGTAGCCTCACTTGAAGTGACCGGCTGGGTGTTGCTGTGAGAGGAATAAAAATAAAGGGTCCTTTTTAGCAAGGATATAGGTGAAGATTTTTCAAAGTACACAGCAAAATAATTTAACTATGTTTAGAAAGACAGGTTGATTAGCAATTGTTAATTTCACATTAAAATACATATTAAAAAAATTATGCTTGAAAACATTCATATTTTTACTCCGCATAGTTTTCCGACACATCGTAGACAAAGCGGCCGTGTATTAAATATGCTATCAAAAGAAAAGAAAAGGAGATATGAAGTAGCTATCTTCCACAGGAAAGTAAATAAGGTTTCCAAAAATTACATTCTTACTTTTTGTAGTCTATTTATGAGTTTATCAGTAAAATAACTTAAGCCCAGAGAACTGTTTACAAAATAGAATAAAATAACTACAGGCAAGACTATTTTCTTCGTTCCCGAATCCATACAATTTTCTACATATCAATTATTTAAGCATCACAGTTTTGTCTCTTGTGACTCAGTAAAACACCTTAACACATCCACTATCTCTTGGGGTTATTGATATGTTATATAAATGAAAAATAGAGTTCAACTCAGATTTTTTTGCCAAATCTTCAGATATAAACTTGTATACTTCTGTTTCATTTGACATGGACATACGGCTCCAGACTAGAAGTCCATCTGGCTCAGTAACACGTTATACAACAACTAGTAGGAGAATCTCAATAAAAAGAAAATAATAAGAAAAAATATGTGGAGTGATTCTCCTATTAAACTCTCCCAGACCTAGCCTGTACCTCAGGATTTATTTGAGACAGAAGCTTTGTGCTTAGCAGGCAACCGTGGAGGTTTTTCCCCATGTCTAATGAATTTTTGGATGTATGCAAACCTTTGGCACCCACAATCTCTTGTGTCAATGAATTAAAAAATTTAATTATGCATTGTGTGAAAAACTGTTTTGGGGACTTAAATACTTTACTTCATTTTATTTGATGATTCTAATTCTGTGATTAAAAGTAAACACTGACAACACATTTACCAACTCGAAACCAACTGTGGTATTATAGGTCCCCTATCATATTTTACCCACAAAGCGAAGACTCCTACTCTATCGACTCCTTCCTCATACAGATGTCATTCCATCTCTGCTGAGTTACTCCCTTTCTCAGCACCTTTTGAGCTTTGGTCTTTACTGATAAGAGCAGCCCTCAGGAGTCCCAGAGCTGGAAAACCACAGAGGAAGTCAAGAGAAAGGAAGGTTTTGCCTCATTTGAAGAGGATTGGGTTAGAGATCAATTAAGCAAACTGAACATCCACAAATCCATGGGCCCTGACGGGATGCACCCACGAGTGCTGAGGGAGCTGGCAGAAGTCATTGCTAGGCCACTGTTCATAATGTTTGAAAAGTCCTGGAGAACAGGAGAGATGCCTGAGGACTGGAGGAAAACCAGTGTTACTCCAGTCTTCAAAAAAGGCAAGAAGGAGGACTCGGGCAACTATAAGCCAGTCAGACTCACCTCCCTCACTGGGCTGGACCATTGGATGGCGAGGTGGATTGGGAACTG
>NW_010245198.1:0-38871 GCF_000690775.1 Eurypyga helias | reverse complement strand
CAGGTGCAGGACCTTGCACTTGGTTCTCAGTACCTGTTGCCAGATAGAGCACATTGTAGTGGTGTCCATCACCCGCATAGACCTCGTGCACCCCAATCTTCTGGTAGCGGTGCTTGTTGTGGAATAAGGGGCTCTTGGTAGGGGAGAGGGGCTCCACCCGATCCTCCACCTCCGGGTGGCTGTCGGCTATCTTGAAGGTCTCGCTCGGGGTGTGCTGTCCGGAGGAAACGCACTGCAGCAAGAGGGGACAAAAGCCACTGTCAGACAGGACCCTGGGATGAGGCTCAAGGGCAGGAGAGCAAGGCAGGGTACAGCCCTGAGGAGCAGGCCCAGGCAGGCACAAGCCTGCCCTGGGGGTACAATACAAGTCCTGGGACTGTCGGGACTGTGCTTGTGCCAGGTCCTACCAGCCATCTCCCCTGCAGAAGTCACAGTTTGGGAGACTCAGGTCCTGTCACCCCACCAGAGGGTCTCCCCTCGCTTTCTATGAAGGATCTGGACCTTATCCAGCGTCCTTTTATTACCAGTAACAAAGCTCAGATACTTCCCACAGTGCCTATAACCTTCCTCGCTGCCCCAGCTCTCACCTGGCTGCTCGGTGGTGGGACAGTCCCCTCACCTGCCCCACCTACTGTGACAACCGCAGTGGCAGAGCAGGGACCAGGTGTCCTGGCCTCAGAATACCTCTCCCCTTCACGTGGGCATCTTTTTACCACTCACTCACCTGCCCGGGCTTGATCTCTGGGATGGGACCATTATAGCCTTTGAGTTTGGATGTCCGAAAGACGTTGTCAATGTCCCCAAAGGAATAGACGCAAACGGCAGAGCTTCCCCTGTGGGCAACAAGACAAAGAGAGGGTCAGGGACGTGGCTGCGTGCATTGTGCCTTCGCTGCCCACTCTGGCTGTTTTCCACCCACATGCCTGGTGGAAAGAGACACAAAAGGCCTGAAAAAAGGGATTTGGTCCATGGGACAGGACATCCCCCTAGTTTTGCAAAGACCCTCACCAGGTGTTTGTGAAGAGCCCATAGACTTTGGAGTGCCGCCAGTTACTCGAAGGGACAAAGAAGACATCTTGCAACCAGTTGAAGTTACCCTTGGTGACCGGGTCAACACAAATCAAGGTGGCTTTCAGGAATGTGGTCCACTTGGAAGCGGAGAGCGAACTGGTTCCCCCTTTATCTTCCTGGGGGAGAGGGAAAGCAGGGAGTCAGACTCTGGCAGAGAAGAACACAAAGTGCCCCTACCCTGTCCAGCATCTCGAATGGATAACTGGGGGATGCTCTGGAGGTATATTTGATGCTGGTCAATGCAACAATCGTGTATCTAACATCTCAGCGAAACAGAGCAAGGTTTTATCTCCCCTACAGTCAAGATGGGGGCCAGAGGACGGGAAGGTCCAAGGATATGGCTGTACCCCACACAAACTCTGGCAGAGGACAGAATTGGGCCAGAGAGGCCAACTCATGTGCCAATAACACCAGGAGAGCTGGCATGTCCTTTTGCCACTCCTGTAACACTCTTGCCTCCCCACCACACACTGTTCCAGTGCTACTTTACATACCTTACACAGCTGGGCCACTCGTGAGATGTTTCTAGGGGCCTCGGGACTCTTGTCCGGGTTGTCTTCACGAAAGAAGTAGTAAATCTTGTCCTGGTGAGGTTCTTCGTGCCTTAATGTGGTGGCTTTGACAAACTGAGGGTCTGAAAAGGGAAGCGAGCCATCAGAAAACCTTGCCCTGAACACACACATTTCGTCAGAAAAGCCACTGGTGGGGACCAAACCAGCACGCTCTGCAGCTAACCACACTCACGGGAAGAGGAGGAAATGCAAATACCCTCTGTGCTCCAGGCGAAGTAGAGGTCTGAACCCACCCCCTACACCTGACCGGTGCGTCACACTAACAACCGCCTTCCCTGTGGGTTCCCCTTCCTCTCCCTCCCAGCCAAATCCACACCCCTCCCCTTCCCTTGAAGGCCAAGTCCTCCGACCCAGTGACGCCTCGGCTGCTTAGCAGCAAAGGAAACCCATTCTCCCTTGCTCAGGGGAGCTGTCATCATACAGGAAGGCTCCTGCAGTGGAAACAAGCTGCACTGTTGTTTGTGTCTGGCATGGAAAACCCAATGATGCTCTTCCTATTAATACAGCACTGCCACAGAGGGTATCCCCAGCAGTGGCAGGGTCCCTCTGAGCATCGTTAGCTGGCGTTCCCCATGGCTGGGAGTTCTCTGTAAGTGTGAGATCAGCCTCACGGCTCTGGGTGTATCAGGTTTGTTTGCTCGTGTCTCAGTTGTCCCCTCTGTTGCCCTGCATGCACAAGTCCTGTTAATCTCCCATTCCTGAGTGTCACTGGGGAGGCAACATAATAAACTCACGGAAACGGGGGAGAGTCCTTTCTCTCTATTCCCATACCTGTCCCGTATCATACAATCACAGAATGGTTTGGGTTGGAAGGGACCTTAAAGATCATCTAGTTCCAACTCCCCTGCCACGGGCAGGGACACCTTCCACTAGACCAGGTTGCTCCAAGCCTCATCCAGCCTGGCCTTGAAGACATCCAGGGATGGGCCATCCACAGCTTCTCTGGGCAACCTGTCCCAGTGCCTCACCACCCTCTCCGGGAAGAATTTCTTCCTGATATCTAATCTAAACCTCCCCGCTTTCAGTTTAAACCTGTTACCCCTTGTCCTGTCACTACAGGCCCTTGTAAAAAGCGCCCACCCAGCACCCTTGTAGCCCCCTCAGGGACTGAAGGCTGCAATAAGGTCTCCCTGGAGCCTTCTCTTCTCCAGGCTGAACAAGCCCAATTCTCGCAGCCTTTCATCAAAGGAGAGGTGCTCCAGCCCTCTGAGCATCTCAGATATACAGCTCAGCGTGTCCCTGCCTCAAGGTCTCAGTCTGGATGAGGCTTTGGGCAAAGTGACTGCAGGAATGGAAGCTGTTCTTCCTGTTTCCACCACTGCACAGCAGCTGATGGACACCTTTACGCAACCATATTTCCTTCCAGCACCTGACAAGGGACTTGCCATCCATTTCTCTCAATTTCCCCATCTCCTCACCCTGGGGAACAGCCCTCTCCACAGCTCTAGGGGTGACCAAACCCAAGCAAGAAGCTCTGGAACTACATCCCAGCTGGGTGGAGGGGTTCTAATGTGCACTTAGCGTGGCCCACCACTGTGGGCTGACAGTCCAGTTTATCTACCTGGTGGGTCCCACACCTTCAGGATCTCCCCCATACTCACTCTGCATCACTGTGTCACTTGTGTAGAGTTCTCCACCCCCTCTCACTCGTCGGAAACGGGGTATCTTGCCATTCTGCTGGCTCTTCTTGATGGTGGAGTAGATGTCATGACCTGTGGGATAGGAAGGCTCATTTGCAGCAGCCTGTTTCCAGAGGGGGCAGAAGGGTTTGTGAGAAGAGAACAAAGAACCAGGAACTCTCTGGGCACCAGGACTCACAGAGATGATGGATATAGCTCAACAAACCCAGTCCTCACTGCCTAGGACTGAGCAGCCCTGGCGGGGCTCCCCCAGTCCTTTTCCTTAAGGATTGGCAGGGACAAATTCTTGCTCTGCCTCTGTGAGGGATGCCCATCTCTCCCTCCACCACACCCAGAGCAGTGGAGCTACTGCAGGATCTTCCTTCCCTACTGCTTCCATTGCATTTTACCCTCCACACAGAAACTCAACCCCCATACCCTGGACAGGATTAAACCACCTTGTGCCACGCAAGGATGTGCACTTCAATGAGGCAAAAGCAGGAAGTGCTAAGGCCAATCCCCAGCTAGAGCAGACAAAGCCCTTGGAGCAGCCTCAAGGTGACTCCCTCTTTTTGTTACAGAAATCCCAGCCTTCCTGCACAACACTGTGACTGAAAACACGTGAGCGGTCAGACTTACCGTCAACAACAACGAGGGTATTCGAGTCAGGGGTGAAAGGAGCAATACCTCTCCCGTCCCACGGAGCACTCGCCTTCCTCTGCATCTGGGGAAGGACAGAAACAACCCCTAAGTGTGATCCGTTCAGAGAAGGCAGGGGAGCCAGGTGCTCACATCCACCCCTGGGGCAGGAGGAAAGCAGCTCTCCTTGGTGGGCACAGCCCAAATGAGGGAAGGATGTGGCCCACCTTCGGACAGGCCAGGCAGAGCCACTGCTGCAGGTAGGAGACGAGGAGAGGGAGGCTGTGACAACTGAGCATGGAGGTGGCACATGCAGACCTCTGCTCATGCAGGCTGTTCTGAAAAGCTCCTCAAAGGAGTTGACATTTGGGCATTTCAGAGCACGCTGAGAAGGGTGGGGAATCGGCACCATTTTACAGGTGGAGACAGGATGAAACAGCAAGTGCCTGCCCTTGTACCATCACAGGAGGCCACAGCATACCAAGTTCCAGCAAGTAGGAGCACAAGCGCCGGTCCCACACACTAACATCCCGTCTCCATACTTCTCCACTAACGTGAGGTAATTTTTATTGTCCTCCTGCAAAAGAGAGAAGAGGAGCATGAGGATCTGTGAAAGGCAGAGCACAGCCCCAAGCTACAGCACTACCGAGCACAAGGCTATATGGCTTCCTAGCTTTTTCATGGGTCCTAAAACCAGAAGAGGAAACTGATCTGATCTCATCTGACCTCGGAGCACATAAGGAGCATACACAGTTCCTTCCCCAGAAGTTCTCCAACCCTCACCCATCCAGCTGTTGTACATGCTGTTCCACCACAGGAAGGACCTACCAAACTCTCAGGCATCAGGCACTGTCCTTCATTTTTCACTGGGAAGTCTTCCTAGGATAAAAGAAATACATAGGCTTTAATTCCTTCCCTCTAAAAGCCAAGTGCCATGGGCTCAGTCCCATGCACTACATGCTAGTCACTCTCTCCACAAGAAACACAGCAAGTAGGTCAGCGAGTAGGTCATTAAACACTGCAACACAGCCCTTTTCCCCACCTCAGCATCTGAAAACCCTTGAGGAGACTAGCCAGGATCTCTCATATCCTTGAGGTGATGGGGAGAAGTGGGGATGCAGGACCAACGTGGCAGGTATGACTGGCAGCCAGCCTGGGCTGCTCTCCAAAGGATTTTGGGAGGGAATCTATTATTGAGAATGAGTGTTCAATAGTGGGTGGTAGTGCTCAAGGGTTGGGACCTAAGAACCACACTGTTCCTGGGAACAAGGAGGGAAGTATCTGGATGCAAACTTCAGCAACTGACTTGTTTTGAGAAGGACAAGAAGGGGTCATGAGAAAGCCTAGTGGGGGGTTTTCCTGCTGTATTAACTCAGTACCCAGCTGATCTAGAACTTCCTACGTTTGAGGAAAAGCAGCCTGGGCCTTGACAATGGAAAGCGATGGGAACACAGCTTCTTCCCAGTGACATAGGTCTGAGCATCCCCTTCTCACGCTAAAGAAAGGGTCCCTCACTGGAAAAATTCTTCCTCTGGGGCTGCAAAGACCTCAGGAGGATCACAGGAACAACCCACCCACGGCTAACGTAGGAGACTCCCCCCTTGCTGCAGCCATTCATTGTACTGACATTGCAGCTTCCCGGATGGATGAGGCAGGCTGGGCAGAGACCAGACCCTTCCAGGACTGACTTTGCTGCTGGCAAAGACACTGAGCCAAGGTATCTAGCGTTTGGGCTGTGAGACAGAGGCTGGACACTTTCTTAGAGGGCACCGGGGTCAAACGTATTAGCAAAGCATCCTTACTGTGTAGTTCTCATTGGTTGCAAAGTCGTAGTAATAAAGCTTTCCCTCTCCCCCGATGTAGATGGCTGAGCTGTTTTCTTTATGGTAGAAGACCGGGTACTTCTCGCTCCTGGGAAACGCAAACTCTTTCACACCTAGGAACATCATGGAGGAGACACTTGTCAGGGGAATCGCGGCCGACTGCAGAGAGAACCTGCAGCCAGCTTGGGCTGATCAACTCCCTTTCTCTGTCCTCGGTGCCAGTGATGAGAAAAACAAGGACAGGGGGCTGGGGGCCCTCTGGGATGGCTGGCCCAGCACCTGGCAGGCAGGGAAAGGCAACTCCCAGGCTCAGAGCTGAGCTATTGTCCCCGTGGCCCCAGGGGACAGGAGAGCTGCACAATGGGGCGGCCTGCTTGGCCCCTGCTTGGTCCGGTGATGGAGGAAGAGGAGGAAAGGAAACTTGGCTGCCGGAGCTCTTGGGGGGAGCAGAAGCTCAAAGTGACTTAAAACTGGCTCCGCAGAAGCCAAGTGAGTGCTGCCTTCCCACGGCTGAGTGCCTCCTGCCTCACAGCTCTGAGGTGAAGGGCTCCCTCCCCTCTCTGGCCATCCTGTGCTCCAGGCAATGGCCTCGTAGATTTGGCTCCTGCACCCTGTTGCATTTGTCATGCCTGCTGCTTTCTGTGCCCTGCTCTGAGACCATGTACATGCTTAACTGGAGTTGTAACTTCTCATCCAGCTGCATGGGAGAGGAGCTGCTGCGCTGTCTTGCAGCTGGGGGGTCAACCTCCCTGCGCCCACAGGGTAGATCACCTCCTGCCAGGCACAGCCCAGCATCACACCTCTCCTCCCGCAGCATCCTCCCTCCCAGGGCCAGCAGGAACAGGGTTTGGAGCCCCAGGCCAGAGCCCACACGTGACAGGGGAAGGGTGCAGGTAAGCGCTGCAACTCATGGGCTCCACACCCCAGACATGAACAAGAAATGAGCTGCAAGACCTAGGGCCCATGTCACAACCACTTGCCACAGATGGGAAGGCCCAGCTGGGAGGAAGAATTGCCTGTCCTCCTCTCCTTCCTTCCTCTTTCACCTTCTGATTTTTCCAGCTCCTCTTTCCTAGCAACATCCTCCCTTCCTGTCCACGTTGCCTGCTCAGGTATGGGTGGCTGGTTGCAAGCCTCCTCCCCTGGGGCTTTTGCTGTCCCTCCATGGGGTCCGCTGCTCCTGCATCCCCTCTGGGGTGGTGCTCCACGGCACACGACATGGCACACGACATGGCACGCGTGCATTGCCATCGGCTACCCTGTCCCCTGCCGTGGTTTGCAGCAATGACAGGAGAGGGATTGCTCCTCCAAAGGGGAAAAGTCTCCGACCAGGACGGACCTCTGCTTACTGCAATAGGGCACTCTGTTTTCATCTCTCCCTCTTCTCCCTTTTCCAAAGAGGGGGCCTCTCTCCTGCACGGTGCTGCTGCTCCCAGCAGACAGACAAAGGCTGCGTCTGCCTCGGGAGCTGGCTGCCTGCACAGACAGGCAATTAATCAGCGGCACGTGTCCCTCCCTATTTATAGGGGCACTCGGCAGGACAGGCAAAGGACAATCTTTGCACAGCCCAGCGCTCTCCCTCTGCCCGGAGCACACCACACGCGGGTCCCACCAAGGCTCTGCAGAGCCGAAAGTAAAAGAAGACAACTTAGAGGTCACTGGGGTTACCGAATGCCTGCTTGATTTGTGGTTTTCTCCAGCTCAGTACGTGGGTTGCACCTCCTCGGGGTCTACAAACCCTGTGGGGTTAAAAAGCACCCAGCCAGCAAGGCTCTCCCCCCACCGGCTTGGCTAATGGGGGGCTGTTTCACAAGGGCACCCCGGCCACAGAGGACCAAGCTGGAGGTGTCCCTGGCACAGAAACCATCGCTGCCCTCCAGACTGCAGCTTCTCCCTGAGGCAGCACCTCCGGGCTGCCCTTCCCCTGCGCTGTGGGACAGAGGCCACGAGGCTGCATGGCTGGGGGGGGGTGTATTTGGCAGTCGGGACCCGGCAGCTAGGAAAGCCTGGTTGGATGGCAGTCCCTGCCTGTTCCCTGTCCCTCCCCAGCCCTGTTGTCTCTCCTCTGTCCAAGGACATGGAGAAACTCCAGAGCATGTGCTTTACCTGCTGGAGAAGCTGGCTGTGAGTCTTTGCGGAGTGACTGTGCAATTCCTTTGCCTCAGTGGTCCTACAAGCAAGATGCCAGGCAGGCGTGCCAGCTAGCCCAGGCAGCTCATCCATCACAGAGGTAGCCCAAGCGTGCCAGGGGGACAGGGCTCATCCTACGCACACAACAGCCCCTGAAGCTCTTCTCCCCCCACCACCGCCAGCACAACCCATCACCAACATGCTGCAAGGAGGTCTGGCTGGACTTCAGCAAACTTTGTTTTCAAAACTCCAGCCTGGCCCCTAAATGTACTGCTAATCCAGGAACGCACACCACCACAGCCATTCCGCACTCCTCCACCTCACCCTTCTGCACACTCCGGCCCTATGTGACCCTATTACGTTCAGTTTGGTTTTAAGGCTTTTCCACACCACTTCTTGAGCTCAGCTCTGAAAGTCGGGCCAGCCTGCAAAGCACACACTTCTCTCCAAACGGCCAAAACCAAACAAGCCCAAAACAATAATTTACTTGGAGCCAACATATTATTTATCCTACTGCTCCCCCGGGGACTGCAGTGAATCACTAAGCTGAGTGTAAACAGCTCTGCTAACAAGGGCCCAGAAGTGTGTCTGCGGCTGATTTAACTTGATCTGGAAGGGAGCCTTTTAAAGATGTTTCCGTGAGCGGGTGCTGGGGTCCCTCTGTCTCCACAACAGCCCTCTGGCTGACTTGCAAAGCTGGCCTTCAGCCCCTGCTCTGCCTTAAAAAGCTCAGCTTAGGTAAGCAGTTTGATCCCCTTCACCTCTGCTTCTCATCTGGCAGGACTGCAGGGGAGCTGCCCCACACCCCCAGACCAGGAGCCTGGGGTATCAGTGGCTTCGAGAGGAAGGGATGACGAGGCAGAGGGCATCTAACGGCCCATGCTATGTCTCCAAAGAAGGCGACATGCCTCTCCTAGCAAGTCCAAGGCTGCTTTTGACACGGCAAAGAAAGGCTCAACCCCCTGGAACGGGGAAGGCACGACCCCACCACCACCCTTCCCTCCAGACTAGCTCAGAAGACACAGGGCTGATTTCCAGAGCCTCGCTAACCCCACCAGTGCCTTTGCCTGGCATTTACTGCAGACCCCACCGCCAGCACGCAAATCAATGGCACGATTGTCAATTGAAATGCTAACCCCGGTCCGGAGGAATGAATGGGAGAAAGAGCGGCTTTGTGCACTGCAGGCGAGATGGAGACTACCACACCAGACTGGAGCAGAATAACATTAAATGAGGGAGAAGGAGGGAGCCCAGTGCATCTCAGAAGGATGCCTGCGGGGTGAGGTAACAGAGGAGAAGGGAAATGATGAGGGAGATGTTCTGGATGAGATGAGGGCAGGGAGGACCATCCTAAACACAGAGAGCAACACAGATAACAGACAGAGCAATCCTGCTTCCAGTCTGATAGGGTGAAATGGGCCTGCCTCCCCAGACACAGCTTTAATGACGCCCTGAAGGGTGCTCTGGCTCCCTTTGAGTCCAAGAGCATGTTCAGAAAGGCAACAAGAGCCTGGGCAGAGCTTGCGTCTCCCCAGCACCATGGCAAGGTGGGCTCCCAGACCAACCCAGAGCACTGTGCACTGGGAGAGTGTGCCCCCCACCTCCAGAACAGATGTCCAACTAGAGAAGCAGCGTGGGCATGCAGCCTCATTGCAGGCAAACTCACAACCCAGCTCTCATCTCAGCTGGGGGGCTGACTCAGCTGTGGCAGTCCTTCTCCCCTCCACACTCCACCATTCCTTGGTCTGACAGCATCCAGCATCCCAGACACTCATCTTAGTCACTGTCTTGCATGGCTCCCAGAGTCTTTGCAGGTCTACGATTCACTGACTATACCTCCCTAAAATGGAGAGAAGGAATGGTTTGAATCGAGTGCCAGCATTTTAAAATAAGGAACTGGAATAAAGCGTGAGAAAAAAATGAAGGACAAGATAAGAACCTGCTGCTTCGAGAGCAGCGCTGATGCAGATCCTTTATTTGCTGCTCATAAAACCCTTGTTAAGTGGGACCCTCCTTGGAATACGAAGAAAGGAAACGAGGCAGGGTATGGGGTTCACCTGCTCCACACCATAGGGCCTGTGCTGCCCTAAGCAGGGGAAGTTAGCTAAGATGCCTATGCCCTCCCAACTGTCTTGCTGCTGCCATACGATGGGGACACCAGGCTGGGCCACCTGCCAAATAGCAAAATGGGATTTAAACTGGTGCAGCGCCGAAGCTCGCCACTGCGGCAAACGCAGCCAAGCCTCCAGCACCGCCGTGTTCCCCAACGCCCAGGCAATCCCTCTGTTAGCCCCGGGAACTCTTCTCGCTGCAACACGTTATAACGCTGTCACTCATCACCATCACGTGTCCTACCCTCCCTGGCACGCCGCCCATGACACTGCCACCTGCTCTGCTGCCTGTTGGTCTGACAGCGAGCACACTCCTGCCTGAATCATGGCACTGGCTGGATTCTTTCCTGGTTCCCTCCTTCCTCAAACAATTTCTCATTTCCGAGGTTCCTTCCTTTTTGAATAGACAGAACGGATTATGACCTTGATAGCAGCATGTCTCTGCTGCAATCCAGCTGGGATTGGCTCTGACGGCAGAAGGAAAAGCTGCCTTCTCAATGCTGACTCAAGGATTGGCAACACCGGATGGGGGGTCCCCTGGGTGTTGTCCTCTACACCTGTGCCGGGAGCCCTCATCTCCCAGCAATGCGAGCCCGGCTGTGAGTCAGGGCTGACTGTGCTCCCAGGTCCTGCATATCACCCTCCTTTTGGAAAGATGAGAGCCGTCTCGACTCGATGACATCGATCTCTCTTCTGCTCCCATTTCCCCAGTGCACACAGGATGCATGACAAGCAGCCCAGCATGTGCAGATTGGCTGCTTTCTTTAAGCACTGGGAATGTGATTCAGATCCGCTGCCTTAGTCACCCACTTTCAGGTCACGACTCCTGGCCCCAGCTCTGGCATCACTCTGCAGTGCAGTTCCACCTTCACTATTCCTCCATGCAAGACCAGGAGGACGATCCCAGGATTTCCTACCTGCTCGGCCCAGGAACCCCATCAGCTGATGCTCCTCGCTAAAGGCAGCATAACAAGTCACAGCACCCATCCCACAGAGATAGAGACACCCCATGGGTATCCAATGGGTCCCCTGCAACCCTGGGAAAAGGACTGGACTCAACCACACTGCTCCTGTTCAAGTGCCATGCACCGTCTGCCTTCCCAGCTCTGCCACGGATTCCGGGAAGAAGCCAAGCTGCAGGGGTTTTTTTTTAGATGTTCTATAAATTCCCAAGTTGAAACATTTCGGAAGGAGGAAGTATGGTTATCCACAGACCTGCTCTGCTGCATGTTTCCCTTCCCCTGTGAAGGGAGCAGTGTGACACAAGGAAACTACAGCCGGGCTGCGGAGATGGTTCCCAGAGCCCCGCTCACCCCCCAGCCATCCCCTTCCCAGAAGATGGATGCCTCAAGGAGTCTGATGGTCTTCTGGGACCCAGCAGATCCTCCAGAAACAGTTTTGGTTTTTATAGGAACAGTTTGGGGTTTGGTCTGACCTGCCATGGAATAACTGAAGGGCTGTGAAGTTGCACGGTCTCCAACACGCCTTGTGGAAAATGATACGCTTTTGTGGCAGGGGTTTCTGAGAAGGGGGCGACAAGGCAATATAACATAGGAAACCACTTCCTCCTCATTGCTCACAAAAAAACCATGGCCCGTCGTTCCCTCCTCCCCCCAGCTTACGCCACCAGAACACTGCCGAAGGATTTAGCTGCAGCCCTGGGAGCTGGGATCCTTACAGCCACCCCTCAGCACTGGGGAAGCAGAGGCACAGGCTGAAGGATCCCCACCCTCAGGGAACACGGCTCAGTGCACGAGGCAGACCCACACTATTCTGGTTCAACCTATGCTCCAACTTCAGTCATTTCTCAAAGCAAGCAACACAAGAGCAGAACCAGCACAAACCAGTACAGTCCCATCCCCTACAGAATTCTGTCTCAGACTTCTAAGAGCTCCCTCCAGACCTCTCCCAGGGCCAAATATCATCCTTGTCCCCTTTCACTCCCTCCCTGTCCCCTACCTATTCAGCTTGGCATATCATAGCAGACTGGGAACATGGCCATGAGCTGGTGCCCATCGGCCCAGTGCCCAACACATCTCAGAAGGGGTTTGTGCTGCCTGCCTTCCTCTCCCCTGCCTTCTTTTCAGGATGCTTGCAGGGACTCCCCCAAAACTTCTCTGCAGAATTAGTCTGCCATGGGCCAAAAGGCATTGCGGAGCAGCAACAGAAACCAGGCAACCAGAAAGTGCTAAAAGTGTCTCTTGCTGAAGTGGCACCAGACAGACGCACGTGTTTCCTGCTCCTGACAGCCCCACATGCTCTCCGAGGGCCCACGCAGCTCCCTGCCATAGGGAGACCCCCAGCTCATGCCCACCCCAAGAGCCATACACAGCAGCCACGCTGCTTAAACATCTCCTCTCCCTGTCCCGAGCACACAACGCAAGCAGGAAAACTACCGACAAACCACAGGTACACTCCTTTCTGGTACTGAATGCCAGAGTCCGAAAACAGTCACCGGCGGTGACCAGCAGATCTGGAAAGGGCAGGGTCTGGAAAGCAAACCAAACATGCTCTATTTTAGGCATCAGTCGTCATCTGTGTATTTCATAACTGACACATCCTCTCCCACTGGGACAGGGGAGGGCACTGGCCAGGTATGGCAGCAATGCTGAGGTCAGAGCAGCTGCCTTTGCTGTAGGCAGACACTCCCACGGATGTATCCCAAGAGCATGTGTGTGCCCAGAAAGGATAGAGTAAAATGGTTTCCCAGTGAAGGCAAAGTGCTTCCTCAACAGCCTGGGGCAGGTAAAAGCCCTGACCATAATTTTCCCATGCCCTCCATCCTGTCGGAAACACTGTGGCTCGGTTCCCAAAAGCAGCACAGCTAAGAGCGAAGGCTTGGGCTGTGTGTTGCTCTCCTTTTCATTTTCCATCCATGACCACCGTCCTGCACGCAGAGAACCAGGAAGCTCAGCTTTGGGCAGCATGGGCGACCCACGGGAGGTTGGAGAGCATCAGGGGAAACGTGTAACCCTGAACCCTTGCACAGGGGTGCATGCATTTGTGGGAAACTCAGAAGAGGTGTGAAAGTACGGAGGGGAGACATGCAACTGGGAAGCCCACATTACTCAAACCCAGACCTGACGGCCTTACACATTTCACTCCTCTTTCTTATTTTAAGTTCACAGCAAGTCAGAGCAACGGGTTTAATCTGTTTGGTATTTCTCATCCTGTCTCTCCCCCAAGACAGTTTGGAGACAAGTGGCATTCAATCATCTGTCAAGAAACTTCACACTATCTGTCCTCACCCCCCTCCCTGACTGCTTCCGACTCCCTCTAAGCACCCCTCCAAAGGAAAGAGCAAGCCCATGGATCTCCATCCTCTCCGCAGCAGGACTTTTCCACCCCCGGCCAACCTACATTCCCGGCTGCCACCATACAATGCTGCTTGCCTTTTCTTTGGCTTCTTCCCCAACTGCTTCTGAAGCTCCTGCAATCACAAGGTGCTCGTGTGGCTGCTTTCGGCTGTCCTCGAGAGATGCCTGCCATCAACAGCAAAATGCTCCGGAGCAGAGGAAACAATTCAGCCCGCATTATCAGGGATACATCCTACAAAAGCGCTCAGCCTGTGTGCAGTCCAAATGCCCAGGAGGGCCATGCTAGCACAGAGGAAAGGCTCAAGCCTGCAGAACACACTCTAACTAGACAAATATGCTATTTTAGAGTTACACTACAGAAGGCAAATATTCTGGCGCATTAATGATTTCCACTCTATTTCTGGTAAGCTCCGGAGCATCTTGGCAGTAGGCAGCAGTATTCAGCACAGGGGTGAGCTAGGGCAGGAAGAAAGAGGAAAAAACCCTCTTAGTTTGGTAACCCAGCTGCTGGGCATGGGCATGCTCAAAAGCTCTTCTGAGAGCTATGCAGCCTTATACCCCCTTTGCGAGCCGGAGCCAGAGCCGGCAGCGGTTCCAAACGCCCACTCAGCGAGCAACAAAAGAGACCCCTAACCCACAGCCAGGAAGGAACAAGCCTTGACTGAAAAGCCTCTGCCATCAGGCAGGGCTTCATGAGCACAGGCAGCGCTGCAGGGCTCTGCTCATCCTCTCTAAAGGCTCGAACCAGAGTGTTTCACGCTCCAGGAAAGATGGGTTCCTCCTTTTTAAACAGAAAATGGCTATATGACAGGCACGGCAATGATTTCTATGCATGCTAACATGTTACCAATATCCCACCCCCCCACCCCAAAAAAAACCTATGCAGCACTGAAGCCTGTGCCACTGCAAGATGAGTCCAGAACCTTTGATGTCACGGGTGCAGCTTGTCATCTAGCAGGTACTTTTTTCCCTATCAGCCTCAAGCCAAGCTGCTTGCTGCACCCTACGGGTTGTGGGTGCTAAATTTAGAGCCAGGTTTTGTTACTTTCCAAAAGCCTTTCTCTGTAATGACAGTCCCGAGCTGTGCCGTGTTCCTGCTGGAAGCTGGGGAACTTTGGCCTGTGATTATGGCATTTTATTATACAGTCTCTGGAACAACGGTACAACAACAAAAGGATGCTTTTAGCAGGAGAGCTGCTATCTGGAGAGCGCGGCTACCCCTCCCCACTAGGAAGATCAGTTTCCAGAGACTGATTTATCTTAAAAAGCCTTCCAGAATAAAAATGGCCCTAAGCACCTCTATGAGCATCCACCAGCAAACAGCCGCTTTACCTTTTAGCTTAATTGGCAGCCGTCTCCTACCTCCCTGCTGCTGGTAAGGGCAGGGCAGCTGAGAAACCCTGCTCTGGCACATGCCCTCCCCTCCCAGCCCGGGAGCCAGGAGGAAGGTAAGGGGACTCGTGCAGTCCCCCATGGAGTCCCCAGCCTCTGCAGAGGTTTAAAGGTGGGAAGAAAGATCTATGGCTCCAGAGCAAGGACGAAGTTTCAGTTCCCTATAGAAAACAGATGAGATTATGCATGCAGCAAGGGGACTTTCCCACTAGGTTGGATAAAGGCCCTGTTATGCTCTATGCAGCCCTTCTACCTACTCCCGTAGGCCTCCCACCCCTGTAATGAATATCAGCTAGGTCTCAGCCCTGCAGCCTTCTGGGCTAGTGGCAGGGAAGGCCACGCAGACCTTCCTAGCATCCCCTTTCTCTCTGCTCGACCCCCGCCAGCAGGAACACACAATATCCATTCTTCTCACGTTCATCTTTGGCTGCAGTGCCGCATTACTGAGACTTGGAAAGCCAAACCACTGCGTTAGTCAGTCGTTTGAAACTAGACGCTCAGAGAAGGCTTTCCAAAACTTGTGTTATCCAAGATACGAGCAAATCCACAGCCACAACTGTTGCGAGCAGCCCAAGGGCAGGTGTCCATCTTGGCAAGGACTGTCCTTGCATTCCCCAAGGAAACTCCTACAGCTCCTTAAACTTGCATCAGCCTCTCCCTCCCAGTCCGTGCATGCCTGATAAAGGAGAATAATTTAACCCAAGTGCGTAATTAGGCACGAGTCATCGCTGCAGGAGAATGCTGACACCAGTCAACAGGGTTCAAACTGGGGACTGGCTACTTAGACCAGTAGAGAACCAGGGCTGTCATTAAAGGCAATACTGGGTTTATTCTATGAAGCCTGTTGTTCCAGACTTAAGCTGTTCTGAAATCAGTAGAGATGGTAGAAGAAGGTTCCGCGTGCATCTCGTGTGACACTCGTACAGCATTTCTCTGTCACTCCAGACACCGGACGCAGTTAGACTCAGTGTACTCCACTGGGTGGAGCTGGGATTGAACAGAAAAGGGTACCCAACAGAAGGAACAAGTCCTATTCTTGGAGCAACCAGGAATAGCTACACACCATCGGATGTAGCTCAACAGGAGAGAGCTGCCTGCAAAACAAGCAATTTCCTCTCTCCAACTCACCTTCCAGCCCTTTTTCTGGATACAAGCTCCTTTAAAAAGCATCACTACTCACTACTTAGATTTAGTTTGTACTCAAGTACACAGGTTTAGATTTAGCTTGTTCTGCTTTAAGACGCTGAGACAGACTACATCAACTACAGAAAACCTTCCCAGGCCAATTTTCTGCAATTCTGACCCCGAATCAGCCTGAGGGCCGGCACAGAGCTGGGCAGCGGGTCAGCAATTTGCATCTGGCTCTCTTTCCCAGCCTCGAGCATTTCAGTGCAGCAGCCACAACTTTTATCAGTTTGCCCATGCCTGTTGTTTTTGTGTCACTCTCTTGCAACAGGAGGTGGTTGTGATTCACTCGCTTGGTTTGTTTGGTTTGTTTTGCTTTTTCAATCTGCAGAGAGCAAAAAATATTTTCAACCAACATTTTATGATACCAGCATCATCCACTCTGTGAAAATGAGCCCTGTGTGGAAAATAGTGTTGCTGGGAAAGACAGCTTTCTCCTGGAAATGTTGATGCTCTGAGAGCTATCCCACAAAGTTTTCACATCCATGGGGACCATGGTCTGGAGAAAACAGTGTCACTGTCAGTGAGGAGTAAAAGCTGGTGCTAGCACCACAGTCTCATTTTGCCATCACTCCCAATTGGTATGAGTTTGGCCTCATCGCCGGTCAGCTCTCCTCTTCCTTTGCTAGCTGAACGCAGCACCGCTGCACCGGCGGGCACAAAGAGCTCCTAGAAGAGCTCTTATCAGAGGTGCTTTCCAGCACAGCTTTCCCATGGCAAGGAGAGGCAGCTGAGCTTGGCAAAGCACAGGAGCTACTACAGGCAGCGTGGGCCATTTCCAGGAACTGCAATTTCGCCTCCCTTCTCTATCCCCTCTACGTGACGTGGGGCAGCCTAAAGACAGTTTACCCAGACGATGCAGCCAAGGGTCAAGTATATAATCCTTCTGTTCCCCTGTGGGACCTGCTTATCTCCTGTGAGCTCCGCACTAGCTCAGAACCTGTCCCCTTCCAGAAGGGAATAATTAAACCGTTCAGACCCCATCCTACCCCAAGGTGTAAACGCAGCAGGCAAAGAGGGGCTGTGAGTTTGTCTCAGATCTATGCACGTGAGAGTAACCAGGGACAAGACAATCTTAAGCATGGCAGTAGCTACAAATAATTCCTGGTCTGCACCAAAGGTCCCAAGCTATAGGAGCCTGACCCAGCCCTCAGGCTCCTTGTTGTCCTCACTGCACTCGTCTGCTCTCCCCATGCTCAGTGACTTTTCGGTCATGAGACAGACAGCCTGAGATGCCACCCTCCTGCTCTGTACAGAGGGGCTGTATCTGCCCATGCTGTCGCACGGAGAGCTCTGCCCAGCCTCGGGACACAGCGGTCTCGGTCTCTGCAAACAGATTAGAAGAGTTAACACAGTATCTGTGCTGACAAGCAAAAGCTCAGTATGGGATGTGAACGCACCTTTTTCAAAGCAAATCCCAGCTGGCCAGCGTTTAGTTCAGAAAAATAGATGGAAACAGGGGGAGGATAGAAATAAAAGGGAAGGTAAACAAGAACACAGCGTGCAAGGTTGAAGCATTTGCTTCTGCGCCAGCCCAGGCTGCTAAAGCTGAACTTACTCCCACTCTGTAAATCTCAACAGATAGGGAACCTGACATTTACAGTCTTCCTCTGTTAGGACACTGGGGAGGGTAATAGCCGGAATAGACCTGGACCCATCTGTGTGCTGTGTCAGCTGCAAAGGAGGTAGCGAAGTGCTTGTCAGTAAAAAAACACGTTCAGCACTTCATATATAACCTCCAGTGGCCTGGAACTGACCTCAGCCCTTTGCTCCGAGTGTTTTACCCCTAAGAGAAAGAAACCCTGCAGTCAGACGTGCTTTCAAATAACTGTTCCCCAGCCGGACACGAGAGCTGGGCACCTGCGCTGGCTGCTGAGAGGGTTCTGGGGATCCCTCACCCTCCCAAGCGCGTGCTGAAAGAGGGCTGATGTTGGGGAAAAGCATGCCTCCTCCTTACCCCTTCCTGCACTGTGCTGCGGCATCAGGGAAGAAAATAAAGGCAGAAAAGCAGCTGTGGCCAAGGCCTCAGGGCTGGCTTTATACGCACTGCATTCACAAAGGCAGATCTGCAGAGCGCGGTGCTCCAGGCACTTACTGCCGTAACTCCAAGTCCCCTGACTGCAAAATTACTTAGACCCAGGCAGCTCCAAGCACCGAGACGGGCCAACTCGGTTTCTTTGTCTCCAGATCTGAGTTCGGGTTCGTGCCACCTAAGCCCAGCTAAATTTCTTTCCCAGCTCTCAATGTCCCCTCACCTATTTCTTGGTACGAAACCGGACAGCAAGGGACCCAGCCCTGGCGGAGCAGTTCAGGCTGCCTGCAGCAAGGCCAGGGCTCTCTCGCCAGGTGTGGTGGGATGCTGGTGAGGGGAGCAAGGCTGATGGAAGGGCAGCTGCAGTTTTGCCCAGCACAGATTTCCTCCTCTCCTCCAGCGCTGCAGCCCAGGGGGGCATCCCACAAACCCCACACATGTACTCTCCCCTCCTGGAGGGAGCTGGGCTCCAGCTAGCACCAGGAATATCTCCATTCGCCCGCAGGGCTGTAACATCTCTGGGTGCCTTTGCTGAAGCTGCCATACCTGGTGCTAGTGATTGGCTGTGGCATGTAAGAAATTTAATTACGTAAAGAGCTGCCAGCTCCCGCAGAGCCCCGGGCTGAGGCCAGCACTGCACCGCGGCAAAGACAGCACACCAGGCTCAGCCCTGGCACGAACACCCACGCAAATGTCCCGCACTGCTGTTCTCCATCCCGCTCCCAGCCTCCAGGACCAGGGCTCGAGCCACAAACTGAGCCCTGCAACACTGCCACCCCCAGGGTCAGGGACAAGCCCCTATACAGGGATGTAAACGGCAGCAATGTGCTGACCTGCAGTTTTACTAAAGATGCTGAGCTTGTCTTTCACTGGGCCTGGAGCACTGGGGAAGTTAAAGAGGGCTCCCTACCACCCCCCGCATCCCTTCTGCCCCTGTCCCATTTCTTCACCCTCCCCCCAGACCCTCCTTTCCACCCTTCCCCTCACCCACAGACCCACTTCCTAAAGGGCAGAGGTTACGCCAGCAAAAGGCAATCTTAAATAGGACACAGGAGTGATTCTTAATGAGTGTGCCACAGAGGTACCTCTGGTACCTCCCTAACCAGAATCCCTCTCGGCCCGTGCTCCAGCTAAGCTCTCACTCAAGCAAAAAAAAGAAAAAAAAAAAAAAAAAGGGAAGAGAACAAGAAAAACAGAAATAAGCATAAGCTGATCCCCTTGCGGGGAAGTGTCCTAACACTAATTGGCTCTGGTGTTTCTCAGCGACAGATTCTTGCTGTGTTCAGTGCCGGGAAAGCCACGGACACAGATGCAGGGAAAGCCTAAGTGACCATACTGCATGCCAAGCCCAGCCCACAGAGACAGGTGGAAATCAACCACCCGAACCTGCTCTTCCCCCTCAGCAGTTTTACTCCAGGACAGGCATTTCCAAACACGTCAGACCCTTGCAATTCAACTTCCCCTCCTCACTGCCAAGCAGTGCAGGGGAACTGTCTATGGAGAAATACATGACCCCCATCCCCTTTTCCACCTCAGGCTCTGTGCCTTCTCCCCCTCTTGCATCCCGTTTTCTGAGCTGCTTCATTCTCCCGTGAATAAAACAAATGATGTGATACTAGGAGCAACCTTTCGGTGCCCTCCCTGCTGGTGTCTCTCCCCTTTGTGCAACGGGCAGGGGCCACCTCCGAGCCACGCACCCACCACCCTTCCCTCTGCTCCCGGCCCTTCATCCGCAGGCAGCGATAGGCCCTGAAGAAGAAGGACATAATACATAACAGCAGAAGAATAACAGATGGCGCAGAATAAACCAAGGGAAATTCGTGTCCTCTGAAGTTGTCGGCGAATAGGAAACACAGAGGAGCTGTTGTACTGCAGAGCAGCGTGAGATCCGCAGCTCGGCTGAACCCGCCGGCTTAGCCAAACACCAGAACCGCCGGGGACAAGACGGGGTCTTTTGTTAAAGCCTCCCTGGAGGGTATTAATCAAAAAAGCTTGGAAGACACATGATACAACCAGCAAACGTTAGTCTGCTCTTTTCAACACACGAAGCTTGGGCTGCGCTCTAAGCTCGCCTCTTAAAAACATTTCTTTGTTCAGTTTCTGCTAAGATCAGATCTGATTGTAAGTCCTTGTGTGCCATTTCAGATAGTTTCTCAGAGAATAGCGATCTTCTGCAAATATTTACCCGCGGAACTCATTTGCAGCTAACAGGGTGAGTACATCAGATGAATAAGAAAATTAACTGTTATGCAAATATACTTCTCCATTTCTCCCTGAGAGTTAGAGAAAATGGTTACTGTGTCTGCTTCAGGGCTTTTCGACAGCCTTTAATTCACCCAGCTTGTAGAAGAACGTTTTTAGAATATATATAAAGGAAAGGACTTGGCAAGAAGAGGGATCCAAAAGCAATCAAGGAAGCCAGAAGCCCCTTCCTGAGACCACAAGCATTTTAGCTCATTCTAATGAGAGCCAAGGCTCCCTGAAGAGACAAAAGAAATAAAAAAAGAGCAACTCTTCTCAAAAGGTAAGGCATAGGTAGAAAATACATGGTGCAAGGAGTAGCTGTCAGCTGCAGACACTGCTGCTGCTGTATCTCAAGGTTGCAGCCAACCGCAGCCCGGGACTTACCTTGAGGAGCTGTGATGATCCTGGGGTTCACCTTGGAGTGCCCCGCAGCCCACATGCCCAGCTGGCCGGCCCACAGGGCCATGACAAGGGCAACCGGTGACCTCCTGCCCATTTCTACTTAATCAGCGAGCAGAGATACGGGCTTGTGAGGCTGCCAGCTGCAGCACTTGCCTTATACAGAGTGGGCACAGCCAATGACTGAAACAGAGGGCGGGACTATGTTTAGGAAGTAAAAAAAAAAAAGATCTAAATGAAATGTTTCAATTCAGCACCTGGTCTTCAGCAGCTCGTACCTGCAGACTTTGCTGGGGGGTTTGGTCCTTCCTTTTGGTTTTTTCCCCCCCTCCTCCTGTAGGGGGAAGGGGGGAGGCTGATGGCTTTGTTCACCTTCTTGAGAAAAGCTGCAGCTGGCCCAAGGCTTGCCATCAACTTGGCACAGAGGCTTGTAAGAGGAATATTAAGGTCAATATGAATGAAATAAGAATGAAAATATGTGTGTGTAAGCATGCAGAAGAAGCAACAGCAGAGCAAGGGTGCAGAGACCAATAACAAAGGACTGCCGCTGCCAGTTGCGTCAAATAGAGGGATGTGTCGAGGCCAGAAAGCCATGCTCTGATAGCGAGGCAGCAGGAACAGCTCTATTAACAGAAGACCCTGCTCTACCATGAGGAGGATGCAGCAAGGCTGCAGCATATCTTGTGTGCCAGCTCTCTCCCTGCTTGTGCTACAATTTAATCATAGCAAGGGGCCACTCCTAGCAAAATAAAACCCTCACCAAAAATTAATTTGTCATTGCAAGTCAGGAAGACTACAAGACAAATACTAGAGACATGATGAAAACCCAGCTGTGTCCCTTATTCTGTATCACACTCCCCCTTGCCAGACCAGTTGAACTCGCGTCATGGTGCTCCTGAGTGTGTGGGGTGCGTGTGGGAGGGAATGACAACCCAGAGCGCACCCAGAAAACCTACTTGAGCTGGGGTGAAGAAATACTCCCTTCCCTAAGATCCTGCCTTCACTAATGTTCTCAGAAGGGACAGGATACTGAGCACACCCACTCGTGGGGCTGGCCCGCCACGGGGCTGTGGCACCTTTGGAAGTCACTTTGCTTTGCCACCTCCTCATCCTCTCGATTCCCCATCGGGAGGCCAGGAAGGGCTGACGGTCTTTGTGAAGTGCTGTGAGGTTTGTTAATGAGAAGAGCAGGGCATTACACGCAAGGAAAGCGAGGTCGGACGTGACCAGAATAGGAGGGCCCCACGGGGAACTCGCAAAGATGAGAGACGCAGCTGTGCCCTTTAAAGTTGGTATTGAAGCTAGGACTGCTCTGCTCCTGAAGGAGATGAACAGCAGCAGGGCAAAGGGGGGGGCATTTGGGAGGAAGCACAAAATTAATGAGCCAGCTAATGGTGAATTTTAAGGACCCACGGGAATTTCCCACCAACTCGAAACATGGGTTTCATCTTTCTCTTTAACCAAATATCTGCTTGGGTAATTACAGTATGATAACATACAGATCATCTCTAGTTTTTCACTTTTGGACATGGTGATTCCCAGCCTTGAATCATTTTGTACCACTGCTCACCTTGAAACAACTGCCCGTTCTCCCCCCAGAGGCAGCTGTATTTTACAACCTGCCTCACTGTTCCCAGAGATGCTAAACCCTGTTATCACTTGTTTTCTTGCAGAGAAAGCTTGCTGAAAAACATCTAATTCATTACGGCGCTTCCACAAACTCAGAAGTAAAACAGAAATTTGATTTGTAAATCAACTGTGTAAGCTATACAACCCATGCTGGTTCCTTAACAAACATGGGGACTTAGCCTTTTGCATCCACCATCCCAAATTTGGGCTACGCTACGAGAACTGCATACATTATTATCTGCTTTGCCTTTTATGACATGACGCAGCTGGTGGGCTGGGAAACTGGCTTTCAACTCCCGATCCTGACAAAGTTGCCAACTGGAAACACAGAAGGGTTCTGATCAGAGATGAACAAGGAGAGCTTCTGCCTTATTAGAACAGTAAATCCTTTGCTTTTCCCTTTTCCTTGCCCCTAACTAAGGCAGCTGGGAGTCTGCATGGTTAGCTTTTAGGTTTTCTCCACCTACAGCTAAACACAATGCTCCTGTGTATAAAATTGAAACTCCCCCAGCACTTTGGAAGTGCTCAGTTCTGGGCTCTTTCTACTTCAGCACACGATACCGCTCCATCTCCTAGACCATGAGCGGAGCCACCCCATGACCATGACTGTATTGTGGTGGTCCTCGATTCAGAACGATGCTGTGGCACTTAGCTGGTTTTGCCAAGCAAGAGACCCAGCAGACAGCTTGGTGTGTATCAACTGAAAACAGAGCTGTGTGAGATCTCTGCAGGCAGCTCACCAGCAAAGGAGCCCACAGCAGAGAAGAAAAAAAGTGACAGTGGTGGAACTGCAAGTATACAGGAGCATCCCACCCAAAAATCATAGAATGGTTTGGGTTGGAAAGGACCTTAAAGACCATTTAGTTCCAACCCCCCTGCCATGGGCAGGGACACCTTCCACTCGACCAGGTTGCTCAAAGCCTCGTCCAGCCTGGCCTTGAACATTTCCAGGGATGGGGCATCCACAGCTTCTGTGGGCATGGTTACAAGTCTTCAAATGGATGGTCTTAATTTAAACTGAGCTTTCACCCAAATGCCTTTGCTTCCTCCAGAAGCTACAGCACCCCTTAGCATCCTTTTTCCTCCCCACAAGCTCCTTCAGGGCAGCAACGTGACTGTCAGCTGGGGTGAGCCTGACTCTCACAGATGCAGAAACATCAGATCATTGGAAAGTGACTTCAGCACACAGTCAAGATCTGGAGGGTCAAGGGAGTGACACGACAGACACTGCACAACGCACTGGGGAAAACCACCCCACCACGAGTTCCCCACAGGCAGGGCTGCCCCACAGAGACATACAAAACAACGCAGGACAATGCTGCACACACACTGTTTGATCAAGGAGCATTCCAGCTTGTAGGCTTGGAGAGTGCAGGGCTGATTGTTAGGTTGCTCCAACCCTGTACCAGTTTGCAGGAGGTGCCGAACACAGAACACTGCTCTGAAAACAGCTAAAAACCCCCTGTGCATTAGGTGCCCACAGACCTGCCCCAAAGCAGGGGAGCACTGAAGAGTTTGTTTATTCAGGACCTGCTCCTCCACATGCCATTTTGCCCAAGGAATGTGTAGGAGAGATTAGATCCCAGGCACAAACTCCAAGCTCAGCCCCCACCTGCAGAGGTTTCTGTCTGCTTCGCTCAAGTATCGAAACTTCTACAGTGCAAATTATGTGCAGTTTTTTCCAGATCATGCTACTCAGTTTTCCAACATGGATCAGAAGACAGCTTCCCCTGAGTATGTTGTGAAAAATCATAAAGCATGTATTTTCCTTAAGAGGAAGAGTTTTATTCATCACTCTGGCGGAGGCAGAACGCTTGGATGTTTGTGGCCCAGGCAGTTTATTACGAAACCTCCCAGTTTTGTGGCCATCTTTTCATTAGAAAAGACCAGGTATGTGAGAGCATTACTCACAAGAACGTATTGATTACCTGGCTAACCCCAGGCTAGGAACATGACCCTGGGAAACGCCAGTAGGCACAATAGGTTTGTACACAAAGAAACCTTCCATGGGAAGAAAAAAAAAAACCAAACCCAAAACCAAACCAACAACCATCAACATCACAAACGTTCTGATCCCTGCAAAAGTCAGGCAAGATCTTTTCTCTGCTGTGCCATCTCTTCTAGAAACCTGACAAGCACATCTCGATCTCTGGCTGTTATTAGCCATGGCAGTTTCGGAACACCAAAAGGGACCTTTTTGAACATGGCACAAAGGGCTGAGGACCATGCACCAGGTCCATCGTGCCACTCACATGCGTGTGTTCCCACAGTCCCTCCCTAGACGAGATGGGGAGACTGCATGTTCTGCCACAGAGCATGGGAAATCCCCTGTTAAAGCCTGTCTGTGCAGGGACCCTGCTGCAGGATGGACTGGTGTCCCACGAGGCTGAGATGCAAGTATAAACAACCATTACAGAGCTTTGCAAGACCAGAGCTTCAGTTTCTTACCCCTTACTTTTTGGCTTTGGGAGCAAGCAGACTTACAGGCATGGACTTTGAGAGAAAAAAAGTGAAATTCCACTCACTGTTTCTTTTGGCACTGACCAACGAGTCTTTTCAGTCCTCAGATGACAAAGGGAGGTGGGAAGGAAGCAAAGCGGATCATTTATCAGCAAACTGCTGCAGACCGCTTCCAACACACCAATCGTCTCCTCAACTCACATTCCTTGCAGACAGAACCCGCCACCTCAACCATCCCCTCCTAAAGCCACAGGCCGGCAATGGCTGTCAACCCTTCCGCCTCCCCAGGCATGCTGATTTTATGCAAGCTCATCTCCATCAGCTGTTTAAGCTGGATTGAGTCTGGGGGTGACACGATCATTTGGTATACTTCCCCCTCTCAGTTCTGGCATGATGCTGAAGGACAGCCCAGTAAGTCCACTGCCCCAAGAAGCGTCACTAAAGGGGTCAGAAGCCCCCAAGTGCCCCCACGCCGCTCCCAGGGCTTTAAAAATGAACCAGGGAAAGGGAGAAGGAACCACGTGCACCAGGACATCTTTTTCTAGTAGATCAACTCCTTTTAAATGCCAGAGTAAACCTGTGCTAGTGCCATCTCGTACTCAACTCCTCAGAGGGCAGCACAGAACCCCTGACTGGGACTCTTCTTCCATGCTTTCCCTTCTGCTGCCAAGAAAACCCCTGGGGCTCACCCCAGGAAGTAGCTTTAGGACACTATTCATTGATCCCTGTAGCTTGCATAGGTCCTGCCCTAGGACTAGCCACAAACTCAGCTCATCTACATGACCCCAAACTACACCTTGCCCTTTCCATTGCAAACACCCATTTGGTTGGCAAATGTCTTTCTCCAGAACACTCGTCACAGGAACAAGAAGCACTGTCAATAGTGATTCAGTGAGAACACACTGACAGAGCAGGAAAAGAGGTGACAGAGACTACCAAAAGCATGTGCACCCCTCAGACAGAGCTGCTAAAGGCCTTAGGCAAAGTAAATAAAACACAGTGCAGAGTCCTTCCCAATTAAAAGGAAGTTAAAACAAAAAGGACATAAACACGTTGCTTTGTTGAGATTGATCTGCCACACTCCCACCACGGGAGCTGCACACTGATCCGTTAATGCTGCACAGCGTGTCAGCCCTGTCCTCCTATGAGGGCCCAGCAGGCCAGACTGGTGTGCTTACCTGAAACTCCTGGTGTTTCTTTTCTTGACCGCTGTGCTCCTCTGCTTCCTGGCAGGGCCTGGATTTCAGGGCAGCATCACCACGTGCTGCAGAGCAGCTACCATGCTCTCCTGCAGGAATGGCTACATTTCAGCAGTGGGCAAAGCAGCCCCATCAGCAATATCGGTTCCCACATCTGCCAGATGCTCTGAACAGTCCTAGGAAGAGTCCAGCACCCACCATCCCATATACAGGCTTATGGCCCCCTTTACCAGTTCCATTAAACACACAAATTCCTCCGAGTGACACACAAGTTAAGGTTCACTTTCCACAATCTACTCTCCCATGCCCTGCAATAATACATTTTGGAATTTAAGTCCACATTTTCCTCTGGGGAATCAAAGCAAGTCACCTGCTCCCTGAGAAACCACTTCAAACTGTTGCTGGGAAGAATGCCAACAGAATCTCCTCCAAGCTGGCCAGGCACATAAGATTAAGAGGACGCTGCCTAGGCAAGAAAACTATTTTATCGATATTAAGTTGACCTTGTAATGTTCAAGTACTTCCAGCAGCGATATCTGTCTCGCCAGGAATGGTGACACATCTCAGAAGTGGTCTATCTCCTGCTCCTCCTTCCTATTTTGGCCCCTACTAGCCAACATGGGGCCAAATGACGCAGAAGGTAAGTGCCTGCAGTTTGGCGCTGTCCTTGGCTTTAAATTCAGAGCCTGCCTGGTGACACGAAGGCTCAGCACCACAGATGCACCGGTTTCTCTTTCCATCAGACATGGGAAGCCTGCCATCTCTTCCAGCAGGAGAGTGGGAACAGCTCAGGATCTCAACGTGTGCTGGACCGATTTGACTTGTTTTCCCTGTGACCTGTCAAAACTCTTGAAAGGGACACTGGCCTGGGCAGGGAAGAGGTTCTTTTTCTTCCTGCCTCTCATCCACCCTTCCTCATACAGGCTTCATGCCTGTCGCCTGCTTCCTGATGATGAGGTGTCCAAAAAGCTCCCACACAGCTCATTACAGAAAGCAATTGCAGGAAGCCATAAGCAACCAGGCCAAAGGCTTTTGGGAGGGGAGGAAAAGAAGAATAAAAAATGAGGTGGAGGTTTGCGTGACCACACACCAGCTGGCAGGATCTACGGGATGAATAAATTGCATGTAACTGAGGATCCTTTTGGGATCAAAGCATTTAATGCCAGGGAGCGACACCTTGGGAAGAAATCCTCTGGAGACAGAATGGTTGGTACTGCTTCCCCTCCCTTCCCTCAAACAGGGCCATACGCAAACAATCCTATTAACACAGAGGTAAACAGGTTGGAGCCTGCTCTGTGGGATGTCAGGGCAGCACGCTGAGCATTGCTGGGGGATTACAGAGCTCTGCTGCATTAGCCACCCTTTCTGCTTTAGCCAGATTAAGTGACCATTTTCTACCTGACTGCCCGGCTCCTCAAGCTATCCGTGCCTTGGTGGCAACAGCAACCCCAGGCACCCAAAAATTACACCTCACAGCTTTACGGGGACCACTGCCACCCCTTTAGAGTGTGACATTCCAGAAGTTACCTGTGCTACAGTCGCACGGCTCCACCTCATGTCCTGCTTTCCGCTGCTCTTGTGGGTCACGGACTTTGACCTTGCGGCTAAAGGGCTGGACTCCTTGCTGTGGGGTGCCACAGAAGCTACTTTACCTGTGTTCAAAGAAAAAAGTCCTGTGGGGTCTGTTAACAACTAGCACCCGATTTCTAGTTCTACAAATCCCTAAATCTCAGATCACTGGATGCTGGAAAAATCTATTAGAGATGGATACTTCTCTTGCTCTTAAGGTTTTCCTGCATCACCTGCTCTTGGCCGCTGCAGGAAGACAGGAGACTCTGGCTCTGGTCTTACATAATCCATTGGATGCTTTTACCACCCCTGGAGTGGAAAGCCACGGCTCTCCAGCTTCTCCCTCAAACTCAGCACCTAAACTAATTCACCCTGATGAACAAGAGGACCATGCTTTTAAATCAGCGAGTGGGGGTGTGTGAGAGAAGTCTCAAAATGATTTTGGGACAAGCCTTCTGCTTGCTGGCAGCCTGGAACACCCAGAAGTCAGCTGGGGAGACTGTGCAGTCAGAAATGCTCCCCAAAATCCCTGGCCTCACCTTAAGTGTGCTGGTGAGGGGGGTGGGGGAAGTTTGTTTTGTTTAAAGTTTCCAGGCTCAGTTCAAGAGGACTAGAGCCAGGAAGCTTCATGTTCAAAGACAGTGGCTCAGCCATTGTCCTGACTTCAAAGGATGTATCAGGGGATGTTTATCTTCTTCTCTCTGAACTTTTCTTTTACTTCCCATACTTTTGAACTCAAGCACCCTTGTAAGGCAGAGCTAGAACTATGTGAACTACTATAAAAGGATTATTCATAAACACTGTGATGTATAAATATTAGAATACTATCAATATAGAAGAAGATAGTAGGAAATATCTTCATGGTATGACATTTTCAGTACATTTCTCCTTCCACCAAGTTAAAAAAGAGTCAATTGCCTTAAGATCACACTGGTTTTTTGTGCTGTTCTCCAGTTAGCATCACATGGACTCTTAACTGTGCAAAGCACAATTCCTTGAAAGGATGCTTTGATGACTAAAGTCACTGAGGTCCCCTCTCGTCACTTCTAAAGAGAAATGTTGATTCATTCTAGGAAGTGACAGGGTCCCACAGGACAGAGGCTGCTGGGAAGCCGTGCTATATCACCTGCCCTGATCTTTCTCACCTTATTCCTGATGAGTTGTTCCAGCGTCAGTAAAACTTTCCTCCTTCCTCGAAAGTTTGCCTGAGAAAGAGTAAGGCCAAGATTTCATTATTAGCAAGGAAATCCCACCAGGTTCTACTCCCCCCTCTTTCCTTTGTCCTGGCACTAGCCTGTCCCCTGGGTGAGACTGTTCACTGAACCAGCACAAAGCTAACTTAAGAAGAAAAACCTAAATGTGATTACGTGTTTCCTGACACTTTGGCATTCCCAAAGGCAAAGCTGAAAGCAGCCAGAAAACCACCCAGTCCCTTACAAAGAAAGCAAGTCAACGGGCAAGGGCTCTGCCAGACAAGTTCCCTGCCGCTCTTCGCAATATGCATGTGTCCTGCCAAGCTGCTCAAGCTTACTCCCTCCCTAGCAAATCCCGAGGCAGATGCTGAGCTGCTGCATCCTGAGCCACAGCAGCACTGGAGAAAGTCACCTTCACCTATCTTCTGAACGAGCATGCCAGAGAGGGGCTGAGGGGCCAAGCTGTGCAGCCCCACACTGCGCTGAGAAGAGAACGATGCTCCCCCAGCTCAGTACAGACATCCATGATGAGTGGGGCATTGCAATGGTTAGTCCTTAGGCTCCTGCACATTTGTTTGTGGATGAAGCTGGGCAAAACAGCAACACTGGTTTAAGGTGCTCTGCTGCCTGGTCCAGACAGGGAATTGGTTCCTGTGCCAGGCAGGGTCCTGCAAGCAGGAGACACTCAGAGCCTCTGTTTGGCTGGGGAAAGGAAGAAGCATTTATCCTGAAATACTGGAGACACATGGGAGGATGAGGGGAAATCTCTCCAACCCTAGTCATTTGAAGTCAGAAATCAAAGCTCAAGAGCTTGAAACTTCAGCGGTTTACGATCTGATCCAACAAACCCGCCAAGCATGCCCACACTAGAGACACAGTGTCTGTACATAAACAATGAATGCCTCAAACTAACATCTGCGCCTGGGATAGATCTTACCGGTTGTGTTGACTTCACATACGGGAATGCTTCGGCATCACTGGGAAAGCAGAGGTGGGCAGTCACGCAGGCTGAATCTGCAGAAGCTATCACGGACGTGAAGCCTGGGACACTCTGCTCTGTCTCCGTTTCACCCTTTTGCTTTTGCTGGAAAATTACACATACACCCCCCCCCCCCCCCCCGCACAACACCACTTTGCTCCTCGTGGAGACAGCCAGCTCAGGACTGTCTTAGGTAGAAAGAAACAAGGTAGAAACAGTGAAAAAGCCATCAAGGCAGCCAAAGTAGAAACGCAGGACACAGGTGGTGAAGAGCTCATATCCCAGCCAAATGGCCAACCCGTGCAGGTGTCCACAATGCACCAGCACTGACGGTCAAGCACCAGAACAAATAACAAGATAACTGAAAACACAGGAATACAAACAACTGCTCCCATTACTACTGAAAACACCCGCTGTTCCTGCTTCCCTTGTCAGCTCCAGTCCAGGCAAAGAAGGAACTGAACCAAAAATTTCTCTTTGATGTCAGAACCAGAAAGTCCCTACTGAAAGCGCTTATGCTGGGGAACTGTGGTCTGACCTCCACCTCTTTCAAAGCGTCAGCCAAGCACCTCCTAGTCTGCAGCAGTGCTGGCGAGGTGGTCAGGCCACAGATGCTTGGCTGGCAAAGAGTGTGGTGGCGATTAGGCATGCAGGCAGGATACAGATAAGGCGAGACCCAACAAGAACGGACGCATCTCTAATCCAAGCTTGGATGTAGTGAGGAGGAGAGGAAGGTGTTAGGGCAGTGGCACCAAGGATGGACCACAGGGAATGGGCAGGTGGGAGATAGCGCATCGCAATTTGCTCCCAAAGAGCAAGATCTGTTGCGTTCAGCCACTGACAAGTCAGTGCCTGGACTTAACTGCTTTCTCAGCAAGCAATGGATACCAGCATCTCCTGGAGGCATTCGGGTTTTGTTCAGTATCTCTCTGGGGATATAGGCTCCTTCAATGACTGTCCAGGCCTGGACGAGAGACCTCACACTACATCGCCGTAAGCCATATTTAGGCTGTTAACTCCAGGCAAAAGGCCTCTCCAAAACAGCATGGGCCTCCTGCAGCCTCCCTCCGGCTGGTTTCTCCCCCTTGGCAGGAGCTGTGCTGGCTGATCTTTCCCTGCACACAGAGGTGGCTGCCAGCACCGCTTTCATCTCAAAGCTGGGAGGCAGAAGGCACTCGGCCATTAGAGCAGGCAGGAAGGCAGTGTTCAACCCGGCTGCTGCAGAGCCAGTTCTGAGCTTCCACTCTCCTACAAGAGCTCCTGCATCAAAGTTTCCCTTCCTCCTCCTCCTCCATCACCAGCCCTGCAGGTGCCAGGCAAAGCCTCTCTTCCCATCCCTGCATCTCTAAATCTGCCTGGTTGCTGAGCATGTCTATTCTAGGCAGCCAAAGGCAGGCGAGATGAGGGAAGCGAAGCACACGCATCAGTTGCGTCGTGAACAGCATCGCTGCCAAGTTCTTCTCTGCTATAGCCAGTTCAGGCAAAGAACGTCTCTGATGTGGAACTCCAAGCCAAGTAACACAATTTGTGAAAGAAATCAGGGAAAAAAGTTCTTTCCATACAAAACATCCAGGCAAATCTCAATTATCTGGGGACGCAGGGAAAAGCAGAAACAGCCTTTTTAACAGGAGCTACTTAATACAAAACGTGGGTCAACAAAGTGAGTAAATCTTAAAGAGCAAGGTCAGGATAGAAAAGAAATACCATTTTGGGACACCGATAACCCCAAACTGACCTAAGCTGAGAACTGACATGGTACAGCAAAGCAAACTAGTTGCTCTGGTCCCAAATCAAGTCCTGCTAGCCCTGAGCAGGTCTGGAAGAGCCTGCAGATTCTTTCCAGCTTTAGGCAGCAGCATCTGCGATACAGCTAATCCTCAGTTAGGCTTTGTGGATTGAGGGCTGACAGCAGAGCTTGTCTCCACAGTGGGGAAGGGAGGGAGGATGCTGAGCATATGCCACACCATTCTCTCAGCAATGCAACGAACGGAGGCACCAGGGGTGGGAAAAAATTAATCACTCTTCATACACGTAAAATCACAGCCATCATCTGGACTGGGTGTCCAAAGTGGGTAATGAGGGCAGTAACCCGGAAGGGTGTATCAAGTCAGGAAAGCTGGTTAAATCCATCACATCTTATCTCCTACATATTGAAAAATAAAACCAGCCCCTCCCTCCTGAGAGGCATAATCCTCTAGACAGGATTAAGGTCTATCAGTCAATGGGCTATCCCGGAGGGAACAATCCAACATTCACAGGGTGATAGCTGAGATTGTATCAGCAAGCTTGGAGAGGAATTAGAGAGGAGCACAGGCAGCCTGAAGATAGGAGAGCATTTTCTGCTTTTAACATCCCTAGTAATGCATGGTGGCATTCCAGGCAAACCAGCTCCCGTTTTCATGCCTTGTTAATTCTCAATGGTACAATCAGAGTGAAGCCAGGCTCAGCTCTGGTTCTGGCTTCTCTCAGTTCATGTTGATTGTAATTACAGGCAAATGCCTTTGATTGTCTTTGCAACTCACGTCCACGGCACCACGATCATGGCACCCAGGATTAGAACACACTTTGGAAAACACTAGCTGCAGCCAGACTAACCAGTGTCAGAGACAAGGCATTTCTCCCACGTCATTTGGCAGCACCTCACACGCTCTGGAAACTGCCTCAACACTTGTGCTTGCCTTTTTTTTACCTTACTGTCATCTCGTGGTGGCTATGAACTCCTGCACCTGTGCTTGCAGGACTCTACCAGCCTCACCCAACACGACTGAGAACTAACAGGTTTCTGCTAAAAGTAAGTCATGATGCTTCTCTGTGGCACATTCTTGGAGAAGATCTGTAGCACAAGTAGCTCTTTTGTATTGACCTAACTCTTGCATTTTCAGGAAGGTTGTGCAGGTCAGCTACGCCCCAACCACTGCTCTCCTGACAGACACAGCTTTGCTCTGTAGGAGGGGTGCCCTCTGGTGAAATCACAACAGACCTACAACAGGCAACGCATTTTCTCCTGTTCCTTCATGCAATGAGCAGTGCCTCGCAGACCTGGACACAACCCGGGACAGATCACAACCCAAACAACAGGCAAGTGAATACAGTCCATTTAATGCAGTTAAACACAGAGGGACCACAACAGCAAAACAAGACAGACTGAGGCATGTCAGGTGGACAGGAATGGAACAACATGCAGGAGAATATGCCGACACGTCTAAGACCGCAGAACCGTAGGTGCCACATCTCTCCAACACGCACAGCCACCTCTTTCTCTGTGCTGGACAAAGTTCTGAGGTCTCATCTCTGGTGGCTAGAAGGCGGCTGGAGAGAGGTATCTGGAGCTGGAGGAGCTGCCCTCAGCACGGTCAGTGCTCTCCAGCAGGAGCACACAGTCCAAGGAAAGGGGCAGCTACCCCAACTGTTTCTGGAGAGAGGAACCCCAGTGCAGAGGAGAGTTTCAGGGCCAAGTCCCAGACCAAGGAATGTCACAGCTGCCCCAGCACAACTCACCAGTCCAGCCTCTTCTGCCCCAAAAGCTAGGGAGCCCCACCAGCAAAGATGAGCTCCAGGGCAGCCTGAATGTCCCCTCCAGTGGCCTGCAGGGCTCGGAGACTTAGCTCATCATCATGTATGCCCATGTCTCGCAGCTGCTGAAGCTGTGGTTGCCACTGGCTCTACAGACAGGAAACAAAAGAAACTAAGGGTTGGTGTGAGAGTTCAAGCAGAAATAAAACAGCCTTCTTCACAGCCCACTCTTCCACGCTGCATTCTCCCACCTCTAGCTCAAATGCGCAACACTAAGTGTGCAAACCGATCGGAAAAGCTCCAAGTCTTGCTGCAAACTTCCCAAATCCATCAGCCCACCCCTCCTGCTTCCACCTAGTTCTTTTGCATCAGTATGATGCCTCCTACAAGCACCCCTTCTTCAGCCATGTCCCTTTCAGCTTGATGTCCTGCCGCAGGAGGCAGCTGGAAGAACTGCCTCCACGCTGCAACACTTGATGCAATATGGGGCTTTCAGAGGCTCCCAGAGGTAGAGGCTGTGACACTGACCTGCAGGCTGGGCTGCCCTGAGGCCTGCAGAGCATGCTGTAAGGCCTGGCTGAAGAGGTCATTGGTGATGGGTGTCCCTGACTGGACACTGGATGACATTGGGGACGTCCCAGAGGAGTGACCCTAGGAGGAAAGAAGTTGTATATGGATCAGGAGAACACTTACCACAGGAACCAGAGCCAGCTCAGGGCAACACATGCTGCACCCCCACTATCATGCCTCCCCAGGCCTGCATGCAGGAGACCCCAGACATAAGAAAATAAACCAGCGAGGACTCCCACACCCAAGCAGGGCTTGTGCTCAGTCAAGCGCTGATTTTGAGGCTCAGGAGGGTTTCTCTAGCTGCTGCGCTGCCACTGTACCTGGGTGCCGGGAGTGGGCGTGTGGGAGCTGCTCTCTGGGGTGCTCGCCAGTGCCAGTGCGGTCGCCAGTTCGCTCTGGGTGATCGGCCGGGGTCCAGCAGCCCCAGCGTAACCAAGGGAAGCTGGGCGGGAACCAGAAGTGCTGCTGGATGGTGTAGATCTTGTGCTCTGCGTGGAGGGAAAAAAACTCAAACAACCAACCACCTTTGATGTTGCTGTCTGTGTCCCAGTAAAACCTGGCTCATGTGCTCATCCCCAGGGATCCCCTTCCTGCAATACGTGAAACTCAAGTGCAGAACTTTTAAAAACTAAACATGACAGAATCAGATGTGCTTTCGCACAGACTCAGTTTTTATAAAGCTGTAGAAACTGACAATAAACCTTTTAATATATCACCCATCAGCTGAAAACCAAAGTGTTACTAGCCTATAACAAAGCAACCATTGAGAGGCACTTGTTTTGCCTAAAGACGTAATTTCCCTTTACAAAATACTTTGTCCTTAGAGAGGAAAACTGCACTATGTTACAGAAAAAGGGCAGGAACCAACACTCCCATGCTTCTTAGCCACACTCGTCTGTGCACAACTCTGGCTCTGCATCAATTTGACTATGAAGATGTTTACTTTGAGGACAAGTGCTGTCACGAGTCGTACTTCTGCATTCTTCTGTTGCAACCCTAGCTCAGCACTCAAGAAAATTCTAACACAAACAGCATCCAAGCCCACCACAATCAACATGTTTGTTTCCACAATACCCTTAGGAGCCAGAGTGGCTCACGCTGTTCATGAGGAAGAAAAAGAGAAAACTTCTGGAGTGTTTAAGGGCTGCAAGCTAAACCCATATTGCAAGTCCGAAAGAGCCATTCTACCCAACCTGGCTGCTTACCTGGTGGAAGTCATCTTCATCATCAGAGAGACCTTCAAACAGAAAGCCACCTGCAACAGAAAGGAGAATCAACAGATGCAGAAAAGTGGGTGCTGGCAGGAATTAGGCACCGGACCAGAATCCTGGAGTCCTTGGCCATGCAGCCAGGCTCAGTACCAGCTAACACACTGGTAAGGACAGAGGCCTCAGCGCCAACAAGTTCACATGCAGCAGGTCAGCAGAAGACAGGTCAGGCCCATCATTTGCACAAAACAGAGGCCACAGCACTCTGCCACCAACAGTCACTATACAGGCTTGGCTGGGAGAGGCCCTGAGGCTGAAGTGGACTAGGTGAGTCTCACACAGCAAAAAATCTATCAAACTGCAGCACAGGAACCCAAATGTCTCTTCCTTCCAGCCTGGGGATGACCGTGTCAATACAGCAGATTTGTCTGCAAACCCTGCAGCACATCTCTGCAGGTTCCCCACTCATCTGCGGGGCTGAACGTACCTGGCATGTCCCGGTAGGAGCCAGAGGACATGCCTCGGGAGGATGTCTCTGGGGCTGGGAGCGGGGTGCTGCCAGCCACTGAGTGCAGAACAAGGACAATGGCGTTCACAAGTGCAGGGTGGGCTGGGATTAGCCTGGAGAGAAAGAGTGGAAGAAACCAGCAGCTTGATACCAGCAAAGAACTGACATCAGGAATGGCAGAGCCATCCTCGCTGGCTGAGCCCACGCCACTTCAGGTACTGCCTTTGGCTGTCCGCAACAAACATCTCCCCACCTTGTTTCACATAGCCTAAGAAGATGAGGCTCCTTGATCCCACACTGACCTTCCCACTGAATACATCTCCCATACCTCTCATAAGGGCGACTCTTTGCTGTGAGCAACCAGATCCAGACTTGAACCCATGATCTGAATGCGATTATGGCCCTATCTCCCACTAAATATCCTTTGGTCTAATCCAACAGTGGAGGTGGATGCGTGTCAAAGCATCGCTTCCCTCTTCCCTACCACTGAGGAAGGAGTCCTACCCCGGAGCAGAACTCTCTCCCACCCAGAGAGAAGCGGTCTTGTACAACAAAGGCATTGCTTAGTCACTGCACCAGCTTGCGTGAACTTACGTGTCCAGCATGTTGGGGTCTGCAAACACTGAAAAGAGATCCTTGTCCTGTAGGACTCCTGGGAGGGACCAGGAAACATGACGAGTAAAAGACAGGATCCAAGAAATAGGAGTCAGTCAAACAAGAGCCATAGGAAAAAACAAAAGGATTAATTGTTTTTCAGGAACTGAGTCACTAGCAGACACCATACTCTATTCTTGTTCTCTCTGAAGCCTTTTATGTCTTCCTGGAGAGACTCTAGGTCATAGCCACACACCCAAGGGACAGGGCTTTCCCAGAAGACCCTACGGGCTGTGCTCCAGCACAAACAGCGCCACCTTAAGGGCAGGATAGAGTACGGCACCCAGCTCACTCCAGCCAGGTTGTTACCGCATCCCATATTCCACCTGTCTCATAGTGACGTGCCAAAAAGGCTAGTAACACCCTGGGTCAGAACGAACAACCTAGATTGAATGGAAATTTTTGTAACACTTTGCAGGAGGGAGAAAGCACCCATCCTCACTGCTCTCCTTTGGGCTCCCTGTTCCCTAATCCTTGTGAAGGCTGTGTTTGTCCCCAAACATTACCAATAGAGCACAACCATGACACGTGAGCAGGCATTTACTCTTCTGCTCCACACAAAGGGACTGAAAAAGATGCTTTCTTCAGAGAAGGGGAACTCTCCCTTCCCCGCGTCAGGAATTACTGCCTATATTTGGCTTTCCTCAGATCCTCTGGATCACATCTTGACTCACCCAAAGCAACAGGGTCACTGCTGAGGCCGGGAGTAGCTACAATGATCTGATCCAGCGACTCCTTGTTCCCCAGCATTTTGAAGACCTGCCAGAGAAATCACAGCAGGTCAGCAGCACCGCACAGCTAGGCTCCGCTCCATGACTCTCTTCACAGAGGCAAAAGACACCCAGACAGCAAAGCATGAAACCCCACGCACCGCATCTCTGTAGGCAGGACTGCTGTGCAGGGCAGTGTGAAGGACTCTGAACTCCCGGACTGCTGCAACCTTATCCACAGGTTCTGAGGGAGGAAAAATGATAGAATAAAACATGGTTCTCCCTCTGTCAGCTTTACTACCCATTTTACATGCCACTGGGACTTCCACACTGCAACAGCATAGATGATTCTTTAATTCACCTGGATTCAACTGACCCAAAGAGGAAGAACACTGAGTAATGATTGCGAATATCTCCGCGCAGTTACCACAGCATAACAAATAACTGCACTCGCAGCTTCCAGACACATGAAAATATATAGCTACAGCCTCCTACACATACAAAAGGAGCTGTATTAAAGGAGTATCTCTAAACCAACACATCTTATTCTACAGTCGGGCAGACTAGGAACATACACAAGCTGACTCATCCCTCAAGCTGCATAACCTGTCACTTTGTTCCTGATTCTCTAGCAACACCCTAAAATTGATCACAGCCAATTAAGCTCATTCCTTAACTCTCCCATCAGCAAGAAAACACAGCATTCATTTGCTGCTGTTAGAGGTGGGGAGTTCCCACAGAAACATACTGATCAATTCCTCCTCCAAACCTCACATCAACCTGCCAGAAACAAATCACAAGAGAAGCTGATCCTCAGTCACAAGGGACCACCACCAAACACATCCTGACAAGACCTAAGGGGTAACCCACACTGTCTTTTCCTCACCTGGTTTTTGATCAGGCTCAGGCCACGACTTGCGCAGGACATGAACAGTGGACCCAGACTGGATGCCATAAAAATCAAGCGTCTGGTCATCCCTCAGCTTACGGCCACAGTAGATCAGATCTAAGAGAGAGAAACATCAAAAGATAAACATCTGTGGTACACACAGAAAAGGCCTGGGGTCTCCAAGAACTGAGGACTGCCTGGGGGTTGTTGCTCCGCAAGTGTAGCTGCTTCATCTGGTCAGCAGCACAGGAACTCTGTAACACAGGGAAATCACGGAACTGAAATTCACACAACTTGACTTTGCCACCTGCTTTAGAAGGGCCAACCTCTTTCACAGTTCTCGAAAGAGATCTCACAAGGGCACGATGGTGTTAGCAAGGGCACCAACACGATAAGAGCACCGTGATCCTGCGCGAACACAGAACAAATTATCAGAGTCGCAAGGAACTAAGATGCTCCAGCACAGCAGTCTCTGGAGCAAGCTTTGAGCCCGCACACCGTGCTATCCGCTTACGCCAAGGCTCCACGCGAGCCCAGAAATCACTAACAGTAGAACATTTGTGTCCTGGCCACAGCGAGGAGAGGAAGAGGATGGCTTCAAGTGGCAGGACTTTGACAGGACCCACACAGGCACCTACCGATGAGCTCAGGGTCTGGGACGGACTCCTGCAGTTTGCCAGTGATGAGTTGCTTGAGGTACGAGATGCTGCACACACCGAGCGGGCATTCTCCCAGCTCTGTCTCGGGCAAACGTAGGATGGATTTAGGAGCCAGGGGCTGATCCGCCAACTTCACCGCAATGTGCCACTCCGGCAGGGACATTTCGGCCTTCGCACTGAACAGATCCAAGCCAACCTAAGACCGGCAAAGCTTTGGCAAGGAAGGAAAGTGAATCTAAGTGAATTTCTCCCTCAACCAGACAACAAAACCATAGAAATTCACAGCTGGGAAGCATGCAGAAGACTAATGGGAGATCTGACCAACACACAGCCATGCTTTTAGGCTCCTACCTCAGTCTTAAGCCATATCTGAAGCTAAAGGGCTGGCAGCAACACCCCTGCCAGCCTCATCGCTCGGCCGAGCAAGGAGAGGAGCCAAAAGGCAGGGCCGGCCCAGTTCTCCTGGCGCGCACATCCCCCAGGGCAGGCTCCAGCCCCTGAAACCCCCCTTCCCAAGACAGAGACGGCGGAGCTGAAGGGGAATGAGAGGAGAGGCGCCCGCGGCCGCTCAGCGAGGGGTCCCGGCCGTGACAGCTC
>NW_010245197.1:0-4671 GCF_000690775.1 Eurypyga helias | reverse complement strand
GATGGGGGGGAAGACGGCTCCGGCAGCCCCTGGAATTAAATGCAAAACCTGAAGACAGGCTTTTCTGGGGGTGGGGGGGTTGGGGGGGAGAGAGGGATAAAAGGAAACATAATATCTTGGGGGTTGCGGGGAGAGATTGCATGGTGTGAATGATGGTCTGCATCGCTGGGGTGGCAGGGCCCAGGAAGGTCACTGGTGGAGGCTGGAAACAGAGCTCCGTTGACGGGTAATTTTGCAAGAGGGTTAATTAAAAATAATCTGTTCTCTGCGTGGTGGAGGGGGCTGCTCTGCTCGCCTTCCCCACCACAAAAGCCAGCAGCCCAGCTCTGACTGGTGCAGTCTCTCTGCATCCCTCCACTTCCCACTGTGACTTAACACTTGAGAGACTTCTAGTTTCCGTGTCCAGTGGGGATACTGCAGCAGGGAAAGGCTGTCCCCTGAATCTCCATTGACCTTTAGGGAACCGATACACTCCACGCCAGCGGCGCATGAGCCACCTCCCTCTCGTTTGACTCCATCAGTCTTTACTACTGTCCGAAGGATGGAATTCGGAAGACCCCGAGCAGGGTCCCATCCCGCTAGTTGTGTACAAACCCACAAAAAGAAGAAGTTGCTGTGTGTCAGTCCATTTTGACGTGCAGGAGCAGACCAGACCCCCAGCCCCAAACCAGGAAAGTCAGTGCTCTCCGGTAAATAGTTCCACAGCATTTACCCTATGTATCGGGTTTAAGGACACTGCTCACACACACACAGGCTGATTAGATCAGCGTGAACAACTGCAGAATGACTTGGGGAAAACGGCAGAACTCACCATGTCAAAAATCATTATTCTTTATCAACTGGCTCCTGGCAGCACCCAGAGGCCCTGTTCGGGGTTCACAGTCCCATTGTGTCAGACACTGTAGACACATGTAATAAGAGAGATGGTCTATGCCCAAAGAGCTTATGATCTTAACCCATGATGAAAGACAACAGGTGTATCCTAGAGACCCATGGGGGAAGGAGAAGGGAAAAGCAGCCTTGAGAATAAAAAGCAACAGGCCCAGCCAATGGCAAGTGTTTGGTGTCAGAGGGAAGTTTTAAGGAGATTTGAAGAACAATAAAGGAGCTTTATGTTAATAACAGGAAGGTTTGTCCATGCGTAATGGCTAACTTGGAAGAGGACACAAAATTGCCTGTTAGGAAATTGGGTTGCTGGAAAGTGAAGGTTTGTGTCACTGGCAAAGCAGAAGGAATACTGCAGAGTGACTGAAGGGCTTGGTATCTGGTGTGCTCTCAGTCTAGAAACAACTGGGAAAGAGGCTCCCAGCTCCTTTCCAGTGCTTTAAAATTCACATTTCTAGTCACAGTGAAGAGTATTATACGGATATAAATTTTTTAGTCTAGGCTTCAGTATTTTCCATCTTGTACTTCAGACCAGCATACCTTATGAAAAATATCTGAAAGTAAAGAAGAAAGTATTGGTATAGTTGCCTTTTTTTTTTTTTTAAGGAACTTAAATGAAAGGCCACAGATTATTTGCTATAGGAAATTTAATGTTCTAAAAGTGTTATCTAAGTTGAGGCTTTGATGTCTGAATTACTCATAAGTATCAAAGCCACATATGAATTATGCAGGACATCCCCAAAATTATACCCATCTGTGAGTAGGTGGTGTTCCAACCCTGCTTCACATAAAATCTATCTGTGATGTGTAATGTCAGATTTAGCCCTTACAGAAGTTTGGCTTTACTGATAGCTGGGGCTGTATTAAAAACCTACACTTTTATCCCCAAGACACTGAGGCAGGAACATCCCTACCCCTAGATTCCCTCTACTTGAGATTCACACCCACTTCCCTTATACCCTCCTGGAATTAAAGACTGCATCTGCCACAGTGAGTCATCAAGAGCTTACTCATCAGCTTTATGCAGGATTTTAACTCCTGAGAGCAGAGCTGGTCAGAAGGATCCTGCATTTCTGAAGTAGTTCTTGGCACACATTCTCCTCACACGTACCACACTGATGTGACACCTCTGCCAAGTTTTAGACATTATGACTTTTTCTTTTTAAAAAAACCTGTTTCACCTGCACTCTGCCAACCAGTTCAGCTTTACATGAACTTTTCACAGATCAATTTTTCAGTGTCATTTATAAAAATAAATCAACCTGCCGTAAGAATGTTTATTTTTTTCATTCCCCCAGACCGCATAATTTCACCAAACGCACATGATCCTATTCTGGACCTACAATGTATCTAACTCATTTATTTCCCAACCTTCCAGGTGGAAAACTGGAAGACTTACATTATTAAAAAGAGAGGTAGTACAACTTTCCCGTGACACACATGGCATTTGCCATTTTTACTAAAATGTCGAGTCAGCAAACTTTTAAAAGCTGCTTTTTTATAAATTGAGAATAATATAGAAAGTAATGCTATTCTCTCTCTTTTTTTTTTTCTTACAAGTAAGAATTTTTAGGGTATTTTGAAGCATGATATAAACCCAGATATGACAAGATTATGAATTCATCTCACCTCACTTGAGGCTGCTACAATGGAGATGCTGAGATCTAAACTGCTTGTTCTTTAATGCACAGAAATAGGAGCAATTTTAAGGCACAAATCACCTGACCTATTCTAGACATCTACTTTAGGATGACGTGACTCATGCTCTAAAGATGCTTAATTCTTTCTTGTGTATGAAGGGAGCCTATATTAGATGTAGACTGCTACATGACGGAGCTAGATAGGAGTGGATGGATCCCACCTGTTGTACTATACATGTGATTCAGCATTTCCCCAGAATGGTTGGTGAGGGCACTAAACTATTAATATAGCTGCATAAATTAATCCTCCAAAGAAAACTCATGTCATCCCAGTAATGAAAAGTTATTGAAAGTCACAATGATAAAACATCAGATTTCCTGGAAATACAACATTTGTGAAAACCTATTGACCATGCAATTTAGGTTATCATAGAATCATAGAATGGTTTGGGTTGGAAGGGACCTTAAAGACCATCTAGTTCCAACCCCCCTGCCATGGGCAGGGACACCTTCCACTAGACCAGGTGGCTCAAAGCCTCATCCAGCCTGGCCTTGTACACTTCCAGGGATGGGGCATCCACAGCTTCTCTGGGCAACCTGTTCCAGTGCCTCACCACCCTCTCCAGGAAGAATTTCTTCCTGCTATCTAATCTAAACCTCCCCACTTTCAATTTAACCCCGTTACCACATGTCCTGTCACTACAGGCCCTTGTAAAAAGTGCCCCCCAGCTTCCTTGTAGCCCCTTCAGGCACTGGAAGGCTGCAATAAGGTCTCCCTGGAGCCTTCTCTTCTCCCGGCTGAACAAGCCCAGCTCTGTCAGCCTGTCTCCATAGGTTGATTGGATTAACATAAAAAGTGCCTACAAGATCAGAAAAATTCATCTAGAGGAATATATGTGCTTTCTCATTTCAAAAAATAGAAAAAATTGAAGTATTTATGACAAAAAAAGATTACCTGTAAGAATTCCAGAAGACAGCATGGAAGGGCCCACCCATTTCCCAGTTCACCACATCTTCAGACTGGGGGAGTGTAAAACATGCAGTTTAGATGGAAAAGTCCAAGAAAACACCAGCATCAGTGTCACCATGCGCTCACAGCCATGACAGGATCTCTCACATGCATTTATGGCATTAAAGTATTTTGCTGCATACAGGAATTAGTGAATCTGCATTAAATAAGTCATGGCAGAATATGATCTTTGTGACTGTCCTAGGGAGAGAATTATCAGGTTACATGTTTTAAAGTATTTTAATTTAAGTACGAAAGTACTAATGCTATTATCAGTCAGATACAGTCGAGAACATTGACACAGGTGTTGATAGTCTTTTGGAATGTGCATCCTTGTTGGTATGGTTAAAGGCAGGTAGGGTGATGTAAGTGTGAAGGCTGCCAAATATGTTTAAAATTTCTCTGTTGCTTGTATTTGTACATGGCTTCTATCTGCTGTTCTTAGTAATGAACTGATTTTCCATGATGCTGCAAGTTCCTCCAGCTCAAGAACCAAAGTGCTGTCAATGGGAAGAAAAAAAAAAGAGGCAGAAATTGGAGTTGCCATGTGTGCAGGTGACCGCAGAGGCCTCTGTGTGTCAAGCGATTGGTGTGGCACGGCTCACAGAACCACTCACTGCAGGAAGGGGTCTGCCACTGCCCACCCTTTGCCCTGCGCACCTTTCCTGCCCCAGCGCACGTGTTGTCCGTTCAAAGGCTCCTGCCGCCTTCACGCCCCGTGCCATTGGCCATTGGCGGCTGCAGGCCCCAGGGTGGCCCTGAGCTGCTTCCTGTGCCCGACAGACTCTGGTAGATGTTCGCTGTCGGAAGAGGGGGTGGCATGCGTGTACCAACCGGACCATCAGTTGGACGTTACTTACCGCTCCAAGACAGGAGCTGCAGCCAAGCAACAAGCTCCTCGTCCCCTGCCTTGGGGCAGGGAGAAGGTGCCCCTCGACGCTTGCTCAGCCGGGCAGGGGCTGGGTCCGTGCTCCCACTTCCCGCTGTGTGCGCTGCGGCAGGCGCAGCAGCCCGCTGTGCCTTCTTCCCGATGGAGAAGGTGGTCCATCCTGCCTCCATGCCCGCAGCACGCCCGCCTTCTGGAATCGCGGAAGGGCTCGCTAGCTTTCCCGGTAGAACAGATTACCTCTCCATGGA
>NW_010245196.1:31980-46691 GCF_000690775.1 Eurypyga helias | reverse complement strand
AAGTCTGAAAAAAAATTGCTGAGGAATCTTATGATGCATTTGAATTTATTTTGCAACACTAATGGCTAGAAAGCAGCCACTTCTCCCCATGTAAGTGGTTTTTTTTCAAAATCAATACTTGATTGTTCTTTTCCAGTGCATTCACAGTTTTCTACAAAATATGCATTAACGAAATATACTGCTTTGGACAAAATTTTGTTTCTAATGTTTTGATTTTAGTGGAGTGCCCATATCCTGGTTTTTAGATGCTCAGTTATGTGCTTTTGTGAAAAGCATATGTGAAAGCATTCACATATGTCCTGATGATAGACCTGAAAATTTAAAAAAACCAAGATCCATCTGCAGAAAGAGATAGTGTGGCTAATGCCTCCATGGATGAGATGACCGGTCAATTCCTGATTCTGCTGTTCCCTTCATTAAATGCTTGAGGCTGTTCTGAGGGGCATAGCCTTGTGCTAGTCTCAGGATAGGATGAAAATTGCGGCAAGTTCTTCCCAAAAACTGATCAGGGAAATGCACAAGGATATGTGAAGGTTCTGATACTGTTCCCAGTGAGTGTGTGTTTTGCAAAAATCTCAAAGCCCTACAGAGTTGTTGTCAGATGTGGAAGGGACCCGACAGAGTTTGCTCATGGGCTTGATCGCATCTCCCTGCTCAGACCTGTTTGGGGCAGAATGGCTTTTCATGTTGGCAAAACCAGGCCTGTCAGGTGTGCCTGTTTTGGTGAATACTGGGAAGTCAGACTGGGTAGCTGTCAGCTGGGTGCTTTTTCATAGACTCATACTTCATCCTTAAAGAAGAAAAAAAACCCAAACCAAACTCAACAAAAAACCCCAAACAAGGTAACAAAACCAGCCAAACAGTAATCCAAAGCCAGGGATGCGTAGGTACCTTGTGAAATCCGCATTACCAATAAGATAACGACACAGTGACTGCTTTAGCTATGGACTGCTTTTTATTTCTATTCATGTCTTACTACTTATTAGCAATTAAATGTTTTGTTTCTAAGGTTCAGAGCCCAGCTTTGCAGAGCAGAGGTGAAGTTTCAGCCCAGGTTAAAAAGGTTTTTACTGCGAGGTGCCATCAAGTACTGCAACACTACCAATGGACACTTACAGCTTACTAAACTGGAAACAACTCCACTGATGCATGCCGTCCCATTTGGCCCTTTGTATGTCTGAGACTGAAGATGAGGGGATAAAGGTGTGATAATACTGAAAGCAGTGGGGGTAGGGAAGTGGTGACGATGAAATGTTTGGACTGGTAATAGTTTTTATGAAGAAAACAAAATTAAAAGGAGGGGGAAGGAAGAAGAGAAAAAAAAATAGTGTAACGTTTGGTGTGTTTATGAACTGAAGCTGTCTTTCTATAAAGTGAGGGGAAAAAGGGTCTTTTAGCCAAAGGAGGTCAATCCATGCAAACCTCTAAAGGAAAGAGGATTTTGTAATGATAAAAGGAGGGGAGAGTATGCTGCTTATACTTTAATGATTTCTTTGCTGCTCACAGATAGGAACTGGAACTCCACACTATTAGCCACAAATGGCATTTTGAAATGACTTTTTTTTTTTGGGCAAACCCGAAAGACATTGCTAAGATTTACATTTTCAAATATATGCTGACCTTTTTTTCCTCTTTCTTTTAGTTCATTTGTCATCAGTATGTAATTGAATCAATATATTTCCTGATCAACCCAAAGATTGAATAAGGTCATGGGAAGCCATGTGTGGACATTAAAAATCATTATTTTACTCAAAATGAGCAGAGATGGCATAGACCATTCAGAGTTCCAAATGAAATTCTATTAGATTCTATTACACTTTTACAATTATAGAGACGTTCCAATATTACAAGGGGAAATGAAGTCATAATAAAAAAGCCCAGAGGTGTATTACAAAGAAATGGGCATACTATTTTTCTAGTTAAAAACTTGATGAAAGGAGCTCTGCTACTTTTCAGTTGCTGAGATGTGACCTTGTTCTAAAAAAAAAAAAAAACCCACCACAGAAGCCAGCTTCCTTCTTACTCACCATTTATACTTTTTGTTTCGTAGCATGTTTTTAAGGAAGGCAGGATATTTAAGCTGATTTTTTTATTCTAAAAATATTTAGACAATGATGTGCAGTAATGATTTTGATATATTTACACATGTACTGTTTTAGTATCTGTCTCTGGAAAAGTACTTTTGGGGAGCTGCTTGCTTGTTTATGGAACTGGAGAAGAGATGAGCTTTTGGCATGTAAGAGATAAATTTGATCATTTTATATACTTTTTCTAATTGTTCCTTTTTATTTCATCCCTCCACCCTCATTAAAATGTTTGGTCAAGCTACAAATCTTGGATTTGAGGGGAACTTCTTTTGATTAGAATTTTTGGGAAACATGGAATCAATGTCTGTAACTGAACGTATTCCTACCTGAAGCAACACACAGTAGTGCGTTGACCTGCAGCTAAGATGAGGTTACTGAAGAGTTTTAAAGGCAGAGTCTCTCTCTGACCAAGGGTCGTCTCATCTCAGCATTACATGAAGACGAGTGGAAGAAACCAGTTTGCTTTGCAGAGTTTTTACTCCATTCCAGACCTGCAGAAACTGGAGAAGGATTTGGGTGTAACCTTTTTCTAAGAATCGAGCACGCTATTTGCATTAGTTCTATATTTAAATGTTGCCCTAGATGTTAGTGAACTGCTTCTCTACTACAACATCCAAAGAAGCAAGGCAAAGTATTGAGACTTCCATGGGTAAGTTAAATGAAAAATGAAGCAATCAGATGTTTGAGATACACCATATCATTTTTCTATTTCTTGTGTATTCTAATCTCCTGTCTACATAACCAAAAATCACCAATACTAATAAAACACAAAACTCAAAAGACAATATAGAAATACCATAGGCCAAGCATAAAGTTCTAGTCCTACGTGTTAGGGAAGGTTTCTGGACATCTAGGAAAATTAGGGTTGTGCTGGGAAACATGCTTTGGCATGTATATACATGGTACACATGGTGTGTACATACAGGACTCTAGACTGACACAGACTGCACAGGTAGCTCACTTTCCATGGGGGCACGAGGAAGGAAACACACAGAACTGTAGTCAGATGGTTACTTCAAAGGACTTCTGTTAAACCCTAGAATAATGCCTATTAGCCATCACAATAAATTATAAATTTATTGTAAATTCTTTTTCAGAAATAAACACTTCAGAGATCACCAAGCGGAGCAAGTGAAAAGGGGTAGGATAAGAAACGTACTATCTTCTTTCCAACGTTTGGGACACTAGCAGAGCAGTTCTGGAAGAATTCATAGTAATTAGGTCACCACTTGTCTCCTTTCTGCATGGTTAAAGGCAGAAGCTGTGATTCAAGACAGAAGGAAGTACTTGAAGAGCCCCCTGGTAACATCAATGAGCATTAGAGTGTTCATTTTCCCTAATGTTTCCAATGTTACCTTTTACAATATTCCCTTGGTACCTGAGCTTGTTTCTGCAAGTTATGAAGCCATCTAGGGATCCTCCTGGTACTTTCAGCATTACTATGGTTTACGCGGTCAAGGCAATGAAGTGTGGCCGTATTTCCAAAGGCAACTTGGCTGTGCTGCTGGATGGAGGCTTTCTGAGCACATTCATGATTTGGAATTTATTTCTAATCACTAAATAAATGGAATTAATTCCTAATTTCAGGATCTAGATTGCAGGTTTACCCTTGTCTCTCTTTGAAGCTACCAAGAAGTCTATTTAAATGTGCAGTGAAGGATAAGATCTCTAATATGTTTCATTGGTGCCATTAGGGGTGTTTTTTCAGGCCCTTCTTACGTATGCATGAGAGTAAATATTTTTCTTGATTAGCCATCCTTCATCTGCCACTTTAACCTCATAAACTGCAGATCTGTTTTTCTTAATTTTTTTTTTTTCTCCTGTTCAATAGTGTTCCTTTTCTCACCTGGGGAAGAGACTTCCTAACAGCTTGGTGTTTTTTGGTACCTCCTCATGTCTTAGACAACTTCACGGCTTTCAATCAAATAGTTGCAGAATATGTTGTAGTGTTGTGAGTGGCTATTGCAAGAGAATACAAATCTAGTTCTGATAATGCGTCTTCACTTTTCTTAACACATCTTGCCTAGATGAACCGGCGTTGGCAGCATATAGCTTACAAAGTCCTGTGCTAAGCCTGTCAGAAGGGTTTAGTACAGAATGCAATGAAGAGGAAGTAAAATCTGTTAATGAAGTGTGAGGTCTGTATTGAATTAGACTGAAGTCTCCTCCAAAGCAAGAGACCAGTGTTGAATCTTGAGCACAGACTTCTACATGCTACATCAAAGTTGGGAAATGAGGTTTGTTTTAAGACAGTTGTGTAATGAAAATATATGCAGGTGCCATAGCAACTTTTAAATGGGTAAGAAATAATTGATGAAACAGTCAATTGCTAGAGTGACCTCCCCAAACCCTCCAAGCAGTTACTGAGACATGAAAGTGACAGAGATGGGCTCAAGCTAGCGAATGAGAATGTGTAATGCTGTCTTATTGGAATGATTTCCAGTCTAAGCAACTATTTTGAGGCCAGTATATTGTGCAATAGGTCTGAAAGCAAATGCTTAATGAAAAATTGCATTTAAATGCCATGACTGTTTGGGGGGATTTTTCACATAAAAGTATTTGTAGTTTTGCCATTATTCACATCCTCTTTGTTCCTCTGTCAGTGTGTTCTTTCTATATAGACAAAATGGAGAAAACAATAGGGAAATTCAGAGAATTTTTATTGTGCTGGTTTCCAAAAGATTTTTCATCTTAAAACTTGAAAAGTTTTTTTTTTTTTAAGCCAAAATCTTTGTCCAACTCTATTTTATGTTCTTCATTCTTTCCAAATATTAACTACAAAAATTCATTTTTGGTAAGCCTCTTGCAAGAAATTTGGTGAGTATTTTACACTAGTTTCACAGAAGCTGACTGATTTGAAGGACAAATTTTGTTTTCCTCTCTGGTACTGTGTAATACCTGTCCTCCTTCATCAGGAGAGCTATTTGAGCCTGACCTTAAATGATTTGTTGAAAGCCAGAAAAGAAGTCAGTGTTAGAGTGGAGGAATTTTGGCTTCTAATCCAGAGTTCAAATGACTAACCCATACATCTGATAGAATGAAACTTAAGCCTGTGATACTGCATATTGTACAGCACGTTTAAAATGCATTTACTTCCCCACCCCAGGAGCTTCTGTAGCTCCAAAATAACTTTTAAAAATAAATTGTTTATTGAAAGATTAAAAGCATTTTATTGACTTTGCAGTTATGGCCAATTTCAGTGCATTTTTGTGACTGCATCTAGTCACAGATAGTCTCTTTCCTACGTGTGATGGTTTTATTATGTGAAAGAAGCCTACCTACTGTTTATCTTTCCCTTGCTCTCGTCCTCACTGTCTCCAATGTTCCCCCAATGCTTTGTATGTCAGGCGATTTCCCTGTCTCCATTCAAATCCCTTCTTAAGAGACAACTTCTGTGCAAATTTCATATAATGATTCCCCCAAGATATCCATACTGATGTGAGACAGTACTTTCATCTATTGTAGCACATGTGGCTGATGACACAATTTCTGAACCCAATACTGCTGTGTTCAGAGCAGTTTTGAAAAAATCTTTAAGGAAAAAAAATCACTTTGTCTCTAACAAAAAAGCAAGGTAAAATTAACAGATCAACTTCTAGATATGCAGAATATATGATAATTAGTTCACAAATAATTTAAAAATGAGCATCCTTCTTTATTAAAGCCTTCTAGTCCCCTCCACATCCAAGTGCATGTAGACCTGCAGTGAAACCGAACGCCCCATAAACCTTGGCTGATTCTTGCAGCCCTCTTCAACCTCCTTTCCTACTTCTGCAGCCTATGTCCCTATAAGCTCAGGGGGCTGTGGGGGTGTATGTTTTCAGGGCTGAGTATGGAGCTGAGATAATTTGCAGCTGTTGTCTACATGATGAAGAACAGGGGGAGTCTGTCCTCTGTGGGAGGTTCCTGACTTGGGAGTTTGCTCAGGTGGTTAAAGCCAGGGTTTAGTATCCTGAAGTGTGTTGCCAGCTCTACAGTATGGAAATTTCTTTCCGTACTCTACTGACTTCTGCATTATCACAGATGCAATTTTTTTTTTTTAACTGATATGGGCTGCTCCCCTATTGTGGGCATGGGTGTACAATAAGTTGTGACAGTAAAGGGGTGGATTATCTGGTAGTTGCACGTATGACTGTTGAACAGACTTCTAAAGCACCTGTATACTGCTATTTTCCATAAATAAGACAGAATTAGTTGGCCTTTGGTCTGCTCTGTTATGGCAATTACTATGTTTAAGGTACTTTCTGGTAACTTGCTACATAAAATTACAGAAAATGTGGTGGGGTGAAAAACCCTTGCAAATGTTTTTATTCGGTTGGTTTCTGAACTGGCTCTTTTTTAAAAAAAATGTTCATTAAATTAGAGGGAAAAAATGACCAATAATAGTAGTGATGCAAATGGCACCTTCTCCTAACATAGATATGGATATTAAATCCCCAGGAGCCAAATAAACTCAGGATTTCTGTAAAATGACATGTTATTGCATGTGGGTTTGACTTATGACCACTGTGCAAGTATGGGCAAGCAAGAACACATAAATATAGACTTTATGGAATTGTGGTAATTTTAAATCATAAGGCTAAAATGCTTGCAATATTTCAGTCTGTTCTTGCTGAATTTTGGACTCGTCTCTGTCCTGCAGCTTCTGTTTGGAATAATGTGCAACAGAGGTGGAGTCATGGCTTTTCAATTCCAATCCAAGGAGAGTTAGCTTTTGTCAGCTAAAATGCAAAACAAAACATTTAAAAAAAAAAAAAATTCTCCAACACACCCACACCCCCAATTTGTTTTGGATCCTTTGAACTGGAGCCTCTGAGATAATAAGTGTATCATGGATATAGATCTATAATCCATGACCTTATTGCAAGTGATAAATTAATATTTCCAAACCTAATTGCCCCACTAATGTGCACCCACACCTGTCCTAACTTACTTCTTCCATTTTTCAAACTGCCAGTGCAAGCAGCTGATCACCATTCTTTGCTGACACAAACCTACACCTAGTAGGCAGAGTGAAAAATAATATTCCCCCCCCACACAAACAAAAATAATGCCATATGAAATGTGAACAGAAACGGTTTGGAAGAAAAGTTGTTTAACCTGAAATCTTTGAACAGAAAGCTGTTTAACTTAACAGGTTTCACCTTGAAGCTAATGGACTGAGACCAGTATAAATGAGAGAAGGATCTGGTCACTTATGTGAAAATACCCAGGGTCTCTTTTCTTTTGGGTGCTAGTTTCATTCCATGATGATTTGGCTGCTTCACATCCTTCTCTCATGCTACTGTTCTATTAGGCTACAGCCTCTCTTATTCTTACCAATGCCTTACTGGGACAAGTTTACCTGACAAAGTAAGATTTGAAACTATAAATGTTCCTCTGTCATTCAGCAAAGCATGTTTCTGCAGGATCTAGTCCTGTTAGATTTCCTGAGTTAAGCTGAATTAAATCACTGTGTGGGTTCTGTGCAACCCATTGGTGATGCTGCAGGTTTCCTAGTAATCATATCTCTAGGTTTCTTTTTTGATATGGTGATCTGTAATGTTGTGGTTAAAGGAAACAAACAAATACTTTCCTTACTGCTTTCTCCCTGGATTCCACTCCAGAGAGCCAGAATACATTCCAGTTCAGTTGCATATGCTCTAATATAGATCCTTATATACACAAAGTTTGTTTTCTCTGATCATCTTAATTTTGTAAAGCAAGTATTAATCCCACTTTGCAGTGTTTTCTTCAATGTTTTTTATTCTGCTAAGAACTAAGTGTCTAGTATGCATATTGGTTGCAGGGCACATGGTGTTTGGGACAAAGTGATAAATGGGAATATATTGATTAGGAAAATCACTTAGCTCTAATTTCTTAAATGTCACTGAATAAGAGATCACTGTCAGGTGAAGCATGATCGTCTAGTTTGAATACTTTTAGGATTTTCCCGTAATCCCAGTCTTCCATTTCAGGAATTAGCAGTCTGTTGCTAATAATAGAGCAGGGTAGTATCTCTTCAGACACCCTTCCCAAGACCAAACATGCACCACACTTAAAAAAACAAAATGTTTTTGTCCCCCCCCCCCATGTAATATTTCAACCTAATGCCGCAATCCTTAAAAATCGAGATGTCTGCTGTGATTTTCAAGGATCTGAAATTGTAGTTGGGTTGGACATAGAGTGGAGGGTTGCACTGGGGGAAGGGTAGGGAACCAAGGGAACATATCCTAAAGAAAGTTGATATACTTCCAGAGGCAGACAATAGACTATTTTACAAGCTGACATTGAGAGAGAGAACAAGATACAGAAAATCAGAGCAAGATGGTTAGAATCTGGTGTGTAAAAGCCACAGGTGATTCTTAACAGGAAGTAAATTAGCTGAAGGATAGAGAAGAGTACTTATTTTTGTGGCAACAGCAGTGCTTTCTATTTCTAGCAAGTTTTTAAATGAAAAAATTAACTGAAAAGTAATGCAAAGAATAGGAGGATAATTGTGAATTAGGAGCCAAATTATGCCAGGCACAATTGAATAAGTTCTGACTTTTCTTACTGACAGACATGTATATTAATAGTTGGCACTTATTGAACCAAATATGAATATTCATCTTCATTTATATTTCAAGGCCTTTCATTCCTCAAGGACCACGGTGCTTTTGACCAATTTTCATCCACATTACTAAAATGACAGCTTTCACTCCTGGGCCCTGACAGAGGTCTGCAGAATTCATTGGAGGTCCTGGGAGGAGGGAACCAGCTCCCGCTCCCAGCTGTCCACAAACACTCATTAAGAGAGGCAAATATCCAGCAGAATCTCTGTGAGAATTTTTAATCACGCAAAGGCTCTGCTAATTAGGTAGCTGATGGGGCATAGAGAGCACAAGGACGAATTCTTTAAACAAAGGACTAGAAACTTTAAGAGCTTTAATTACTTGGGTACAGAGTTCATTTCAGAACTTGGGAGCAAATTATTCTAATAACAATAAGACCAATAGGAGGACATATTAGTGAGAATTGTGTAGAAAAGTCCAATTTTCCTGGCTGTCACAATGGTGATTGGAGCATATTGGAAACAGGGGGTTATCAAGGTATTAATAATAAACTTTATTATGAAATGGATTTGATGCAGAAGATTTCCTATCAGTGTGCATTCTGTTCCTTTTTTGCGTGAGTACGGTTTTGCCAGTGAGCATTGCATTGTGTCCTATACCTCAAACGCTCACATAGCTCAAGAGGTGGATACTTTTACACCAATGAAGAACAACAGTTATTTTCAAACTAAAATCCCCCTTTTCTTTAGTGCAGCAGAATTTCTCCAAAACAAATAAAAAAACCCAAACCCTGGAAATATGTTGCTTTCTTGTAGGCTAGAAGAAAATCCATTTCACTGGCTGAGAATTATGGGTTTGTTTTTTGCTTGCTTTATAAGTTCATAAATAACATGGCTGTGTTGTATGATTTCTCCCATGACAGAATTTAGGCTAGAACAATCTCCAGGATCCCTTTCTCCTAGGTGGAGTAAGGAAGAGAAAGAAATTGCAAAGGAAAACAAAAAAGCAGAGAGCTTGAAGGATTCAAATTAGAAAACTCTGCTGTTCTACCTGTCGAAGAGAAGAATATAGAAAGTATACAGCTCTCTTTTCCTTGGAAAGTGGAAAAGAGTTGATGTGCTACCCTTGTCATCGCAACTGAGAAATCTTAGCAACCTTGCCTGTAATTGAGCACAAGGGGCATGTCCTGCCTGTGTGCTGCATGAAAAGCTCATTTCCTTTGGGCAGAAACTGGGGTGACCAGGTAGAGGAAGGCGAGGAAGTATTTGATATCTCTGCAAAAGTCTTGTTGGCCTTGGATATCTACACTGTTGTGGTAGGGGGAACCATTGTATGGCACACCTGGAGTATATTAGAAATCTTCTGTGAAGATACACACTGAAATTTTTTTTAGGAAGGACTGTAACTTGTCTGGGGTCAGTTTCTGTCGAGAAGGAAGCTGGTAGCTTTTACTGTGTTTTTATATACCTTTAAAGAAAACTAGGTTCTAAGCAAGGGCTGGGTTTTCAAAATTGGTGTAAACCACCTACAATAATTACTCATGTTAGATGCTAACCAAAACTTTAGTATCTGAGGAGAAAGTGTTAATTTTACTGCCAAGGCACTGTACTCACTGCTGGTGGGGGATTGGGCTTGAACATGTCAATTGAATATGGACGAAGTTCCAGGGAAGCGCAGTGGGACAGGTGAAAATGTAATGTGATAATTGAAGGCTAATTGTGCTCAGTGAGCAAGTGGTGGACTGACTTTCAGAGCTGCAGAAAGAAATTGGAGAATCTGTCTGATCACAGAATTGGTCTGATGTAAAGCTTCAAGATTAGTCTTGAAATGTGAACAAATCTGCTGGCGTTTGATACCGTGTTTACTGCATGTTTCATCCACTGTAGAGGAAAGGCATTGCTAAAGAGAAACTGCGGCAGTCTGAGGTTGTAGACAAACTCTCATTTTGCTTGGACTTTCCCCCCCCATGATTAAACAGAGGTCTGAGGGCAATAAAGACAGCTGAGTCGTTCCATTAGGAAGTCATTCTGCCCACTGTGGTCCCTCAGCCATTTGTGAGAACAGCTAGGGTAGCTAAATGTAGTACTGACAGAAGAGCTTTTTTGTCATTGTAGCTTTTTGGTTTTGTTTTAATTCCCAGGAAAGCAGGCTAAGCTGACATGCAGGAATAATTCCGTCACCTTAGTTCCTAATATTTCTGACAGCAGTTACAACAGAATAAACAAATAGGTGAGGGAGAAGATGTGAACAGAAGACAGAGACAGGAGAGCCCTGCCAGTATCTTCTTTTAAAACAATTCCTTTTGTAATTTTGAAAAGCATTTAAGCTTCACGTACACTGTGCTGCTGTTCTCTCCTTGATCCTTTGGAGGAGTGGGAATAAGTGTAGTTTGATGCTCACTTCACGTGCTATTCTGTTTTTCTGGCTGTTCTTACCTACTTGCAAGTCTGGTCTTGGACATGCAGCACACAAACAGTACTATCCCCAGTTTGATAACATTGCATTGATTAAAAAGAAAAAAAAGTGCTTTTATAGCACATAACTTTTAAAAGCCCATGATTTAGCAGTTCTGCAAAGCTTAAAGACCAGAATCCAGTAACTGAGCTGAAAGTAAGGCATTTCTTTTTGCAAAAATATATATGCAATCTACTTTTTGAAATAAATAGTTATAAATATTACTTTAACATCTTAGTATCAAGAAGTGGTACAGGGCAAACTTATTAATTATTTTTGTGACAAAGGTGCATGGCCCTTGCATGTCATTTTAGTTGTTATGACTCGGATCAGAAATAAAGTTCCATTTTTTCCACCACTTGTTCTGTATATCATATCTCATTACAATTTCTTTATAGGTGTAAACTAGGTATTTTTGTTCTTTCTGCCTTTGTTTAGTATCCATACTAGTTGCCCATTTTGCATGTGTATTCTGAAGCTCTGTTCTATCAAAATGTACAGAGAGCCTTAGCAGAAAGTTTGTAAGACAAGACCTACAAAGGGGTAGTTTATCAGCATTGCACTGAAGTTTTAAGTGGATCCATTTTAGACAGATTGTCAGTATTGAGATACCAAAATACAAACATTTTTGCTCAGAAAGGTAGCTGTCTATGCCCATTTATCAACTGTTATGTTCTATTTTCTGCAGGAAAAAGAATCATTCATCATGTTACAATCACTGTCCAGTGCAAAGCTGATCAAAAGGCATAACCATTAATTCATATCTGTTCATAGATGTCAACTTTAAAGATGCATGTAGTTTGTATGCCAATAATGAAAATATTCAAATAGTTGATTATTTAAACCACTGTCATGTAGTGTTGAGGGAATTGACCCTGAAATGGGAATGTGAAGGAGCTAGAGTTTAGAATTGCTACAAGCTGGGGAAAATAATCTTGGAACTACAGAAACTGCAAATGGCTTTTGCGTTTGGCCTTTTAACTGGAAAGGGAAATAGAAGCAAGTGAGATATTTCTCCTGATAATTTAATATATTTTGCTGGGTTTATGTCAAGAGCAGCTCTGAGAAAATTTCATGATGCAGAAATGCTGGAATTCTTAATGCAGAAAGAAGAGCTGCTCTCATATTCATACCCTTACAAAAAAAAAACCAACCCTTCCCCTTCATTTTAACAGTTAAGAGTTAGACAGTTAGATTCTCTTCAGGAAAAAATATGGAAGTTATGAATATCAGCAAATTAATTGTTTGATAAAAACACTGCTAGAGATCAGCAGGTTTGTATGGACAAGGCAGGCCTAATAGATCTCATACTGATTACATGTTTAAGATGCTGATTGAGAAGAACTTTCACCTTAACTGATGGGATAGTCCTATTCTTCTCCTCAGTAGGATTTCCCCGTCTCCATTTGAAGTTGTGACTGGGCCTTTGACAAATGTTCAATTTGGAGTATTCAGGCTTAAAATGGAGACTTTTAAAAATCTTTAATTGGGGCTAAGCGCTAGTTCCTCATGCAGTTCATTGTTTTGGACAAGGAAGAAGGACTAAAGAGTTAACTGCTTCCAATTGTAAATAAATCAGTGGCAGGCCCATTACAAAGCTCTATACAATCCTGTAGAGTAAATGGTGGACAGCTCATCACAATTAGGCATGGTCATAATGAAGAGCCAGAAGAGAGAAAAGAGGGCATGGGGAAAAACAGACCTTTTTCAAATGTTTTATATGAAGAGAAATTCTGGTTAAAAGGGATAGTTAATTAGTTTAAAGAATAGGTGGTAATGCCTTCTCTTTAACGAAAAAGAAAACTTTGAAAGGATGGAAAATGGGTGAGTTTCTAGCTGCTGATCTGGAAAAGAAGAAAACAATTCAAAGCAATACTGTACGTGGGTGTTTCTCAAAAGAGTCTGTGGTGGGAAGTGTGTGATCTGAGTAATTTACTCTTAGCAAAGACAGTAGGCACTGTTGTGTTTAACAGAGACCCTGTATGTAGCCTTTTTTTCACTGGAATGCATCTGTATTATTACAGGTGGTTATCGGAGACACAGATGCTTATGGTTTGCTTCCCAGTTTTGCATACCACTTAGGAAGGCAAGAACCCATCTTGCTTGAGCTGAGGAGATTGCACGGAGGAGCAGGGCTACAGTGAGGCTTGCTCTCTGGCTTTTTTGCGGTGTGCTGGCTAACTCGTCACCTGTAAAAACAATGTGCATTCTGAAAGATGCTATTTGGGAAGAAATCAAGAATAGTAATAATGTGTGTCAGATTATTGAACAGCAGCACATGTAATATTGTGCTGCTTATGAGATACCGTCTGTGGGACACCACTTAGATGTGAAGCTTTTCTAGCATCCATGAAGTCTGCAACTATCTATCTGGTCCTATCTTAACTCCCACTGTGTGTATGTTGGATAAGACTGTGACTTAGTATATATAGTAGAAGCACAAATACATAGACTCTGTGTAGACTGTGTTGTTTGGGTATGTGCTTACTGCAGTCGTCTCCCACTAAAGTCAGTTGAGTTACATGCTTCTGGGATGAGTTTACTTCTACAGCTTTGCTATTTCTGTGTTACACTACAATTAGGGAATTGTAGAGTAGATGCAGCCTTTAGATTAGGTTTTAGATCTACTTTAGTAGATGCAACTGGCATTTTGGAGCTACAGTTGTCACTTCCTATGCCAACTATGGAAACGTTGTGGTTGGTTAGCACTGTCTCTGTCACGTGACACAAGATAGATTACATTATAGTAGTGAGTGGGATAAGATGATTATTTCTCAACTGTTGCTGCATGTAGTAATATGTGTAGCACGCTTTGTGCTCACAAAGAGGAAGCATTTGTAGTAAGAGCCTGATTTTTTTAATGGTAAGTTCACGATGGTTAATGGGTGACTGTTATGGCACTGCTTCTGTAACTTTTGTCCCGGGGGGAAAAAAAAAATTACATGTAGTGAAGTAAGGAGGAGATTGCTACTGAGGTGGTTTAATCTGTCTCCTGGCTCACCGTAGTTCTATTAGTACCCTTGTGACCTTGCTTTTGCAAGTTACTTACTTTTACCATCTCCCTCAGTCTCCAAGTGTAAATATTCAACTACCTATCCCAGGAGTTGTGATATTGCCTCAACAACCCATAGTTTCTGTTGTGGTTTTTGTGGTTAAAGCTGGGATACATGACAGAATTTTAAACAGGACTTTGTATTAGTCTAGCTTTACTGCTATAGAAATCAGTGGTAAGGCTTGTGTGGGAACAAGTTTAGGCCTGGTTTTGGCGCTTCAGAAACTGTCCTGTAAAATATTTTATTATTTTAATTCATTGTACATATTTGCTTGCCCTGTCCTCGTGGCCAATGCTGTGGCCAAAAGATTGCTTTTCATTATTGTTCTCTGCAGACCCAAAATCAACATTTGTTCGACTCCCCTTTTCTTGAAATTCCCTCTGATAAGGTCTGCTTTAGCATTTGAATATGTGCAAATAAAATGAACTCATGCCCCCAATTACATTTGTCTTGTACCTGAACAAACAATAGAATTAGAAATTTAAATGCTAAAACCTGTGTCAGTGGCTTTATGAGGAGTTTTATGAATATAAGCCCTTTAAAAATTACCCTTTATTGGTGCAAATGGTTGTAGAATGGAAACC